>NC_024318.1:11081741-11083067 GCF_000523025.1 Cynoglossus semilaevis | reverse complement strand
AGTCCAGCAAACAAGTGATCTGCTTCAAATAAAGTTGCTCCTTCACTCTTCCTGGCAGAGTCCAAGCTGCTGTGTTCTTAAGTCTTCTCCTCCATTACATCTGTTAAGACAATACCAAACAAGGCACAATCAAAAGCTGTCTGTGTAGGTTCTCAGTCATTTAATCCAAAAATAGTTACATCGAGGGCAACTGGACAACGTAGGTTTTATTGAAGACGTTTCACCTTTCATCCAAGAGGGTTAGGAGAAGTGAAACGTCTTCAATAAAACCTACGTTGTCCAGTTGCCCTCGATGTAACTATTTTTGGATTAAATGACTGAGAACCTACACAGACAGCTTTTGATTGTGCCTTGTTTGCTATTGTCTTAACAGATGTAATGGAGGAGAAGACTTGAGAACACAGCAGCTTGGACTCTGCCAGGAAGAGTGAAGGAGCAACTTTATTTGAAGCAGATCACTTCTTTGCTGGACTTGTAAGTATTTTACTAAAACTTCTTGGCAACAGGCTCACTTTTTGGCAACAGAGGTTTTTTTTGTACTTTTGTAGCCCTTGCACTTTCATTGTTAGATACTTAACACACTTTCACCTTTCAGGGGGAACATATTTTTTGTCCCCTTAGTATTTATTGTTGGCAATTGTACTTTCATTGTGATCTGTATTTGATTGTTGTAAACCTTCCTGAATAAAGAAAGTTGTTGGAATATTTTGTGTTCTACATTTATTTCCAGAAATTGAGCAAAAAAGGAGAAAATATGAATGGGGTTTCTCATAGTCTTTTAGGCTGTGCATTGTCAAAGTCAAGGTTATGGTATAGGTATAAAAAAAAATTAAGTTTAATTTTTTTTGTTTCTTTTTTAAAGTTTTAGTTTGTTTTGTAAAAAATTAAAAAACCCAACCAGAATAACCAACAGCACAACAACTTTTTACTCTTAATAGCAAAAAGCTAAATTTGCAAAACATGCATTCAATCACAAAGGCCATAGATACACATTTAAAACAATACATGTCAGATTCCATACTCACACTACTTCTGTCACCCATCTGCTCACAGGATTCAAAGGTTCGTCTCTTCCTCCTCTTCTGCGACAAAGTAAATGCAACAACTCTGTTCTGGCTGCAGTGAATCATCCAAAGGTTACCTCTCTTCTGCTTCTCTTCAGAAAGCTGGCAGCATGCCTGCAACCTCCTCCTCACAGGCTATTCCTTGGTCATGGGCTTGAACTTCCTGTGGCCTAAAATAAGTCAATGTTGTGTTGTCTTTTTCTGGACTTTTTTTATATATTATGACCAAAAAGTATTTCATATAAAATACTTTTTGGGCTTT
>NC_024318.1:11061512-11081641 GCF_000523025.1 Cynoglossus semilaevis | reverse complement strand
TAAAAAATCCCAGAAATGCCTTTAAATACAATTTTATACCCCAAAACATAGTGCCAATTGAATAATTAGTGCTAAATTTTATTCATTTTTTTTCAAAAAAGTATTATTAGAATAAATAAAATAATTGAAAACTCACAGACACATGTCAAAGAATCCTCTTTTCCAC
The DNA here is from genome assembly GCF_000523025.1 of Cynoglossus semilaevis. NCBI lineage: Eukaryota > Metazoa > Chordata > Actinopteri > Pleuronectiformes > Cynoglossidae > Cynoglossus > Cynoglossus semilaevis. The sequence goes on along the minus strand of NC_024318.1, from coordinate 11,081,475 downwards.
CACACTTCCTACTTCCGGGGCCGCAGGTTTTACGCGGTATCTCGCGATACTGCTGCACCTATGTTGCAGTTGCTGTGAGTTTTTTTTATAGATTTAAGATTATAGATTTAAGATTTTTTTAAGATTTATTTTATACATAAAATAGGTGTAAATGTAGCCATACATTTCATAGCCTTAAAGGCATTTACGAAAGTAGAAACACTTATTAGATATTGAGGCAGAAACCTTGCTTGGGGGCTAATTTCCCTGAACAAAACACTTTTCACCAAATCCATGATATTCCAGCGTGTAAAAGAGGATGTGAATTTGTGTTGTAATCAATGTAGTAACTTCCAGGATCATTAAAGTTAAAATGTTTAAATTCAGGTGACAAATAACTCGCAAAAATATAAATGTAATCATGGTATGACTCGAATACTTGGCGATAAGTCGACGTTTTCAACTTTACATTGGTTACGTGAACGCCCCTTTAAGGCGTCATACGGGTACTTTACACACCCAAAGTTGCCAGATCTGTAAAATATTATATTTTTTACTTGTTTTACATGGGCCCCTGCGTAAATATAAACACAGGGGACCGTGAAAATCTGGACCCCTGAGTCAAAAATAACTATTACCTATTTTCGTATCTTTCAATTTTTTGCATTTTGATGACCATATTTTCCTATTTTTATATATACATCAACGAGGGCTGGTTATATCTGTAACACATGTTTGGTTGGTATTTCACCATTATCACAATGACCACTTCTTGTTGTTTTGCTATAATAAAAAAGATCTCTTCTCAAAAAAGGAAATACAAAACATGTTTTGACATTCCACTACAATTAAAATACTAACCGTAATAATTAATATTTATATATTTTCGATCCCTTTAGCACTTCAACGACTTAATTTAACTTTTGATCTAATAGGGGGATACTGTGACGTCAATTTGGCAACCCTTTCGGGGCAGTTCACGAGGTTCTCCCTTTTCAGCCAGCACCTCAACGGCGAGTGAGTGCGTGGCTTGGATGGACTGGTGAAATTTGTCAAAATTTTACTTGAGTCAGTCTGCTTGGAGTTTATTTAAAACGCCACCGACATGCCGGCGTATTTTCAACGTCCAGAAAATGCTCTTAAACGGGCGAATGGTGAGTGAAAATGGACGTAATACTTTACAGATGTCTGACACTCATGCTAAACTGCGCTTAGCTCAGTAGCGTAGCAGCAGTTAGCTTGCCAAGACCGACATTCTATTCACTCCAATGAGTAGTTAGCCTGGCTAAATGCTAAGACTAGCCGGAATGGCGGGGAAGCAGTAGGCTTTTATGTCTCGCACGTAGCTAATCTGGTACACCATTGTTACGGCACATATTTCACATTTAAATTATTATTTGTTAGATAAAGTACATGTGTCTTGTCTGTAAAATATCCGTTACCTACTGTCAGAGCACGATTGTCTTGAGTTTCTGGCCTAATTTTGTCAGGTGGATCTACAGTTAAGGACAACATTTACAGCCATTGTGAGAAAATTACGTATTTGAACGTAACTATCAACTGACTTTTTTTTACCAGCAATTCTTAAATATAATACAAATCCCCAAAAATTATATTATTAGTCAACTAATTACCATTTATGCCTGCTAGCAATCATAAAAAGGAAAGTGAAGTACCTGTTATTGTGACACCGCTGCACACAACGAAATGTGACCTCTGTTTTTAACCCATCGCCAAAGTGTACAGTGGGCAGCTTTAAGTGCCCGGGGAGCAGTGTGTGGGGACGGTGCCACTGCCTGATTGCTGTAATTTTAACCATAAACAGTCCCTTGTCTTCAGTTCACTTCACAGGTTTTTATTTAATAGAATGTAAGTCAAAGCGTTGTGTAGTCCAGATGGTAACATTCAATGTAACTGTTAATCACTAGTTTAATTGAATACTTTAAATACTAGTAATTGTAAATTGTCAGCGCTGTTATTCTTGAGTTGCAAGACCCAGGGCCTAGTTTTTTTTCTTGTTGTAGATTTTTGAAAGCCTTATGTTTTTCTTATTGGAATCCAAAATGTAAAAAACTTTATTTGTAATGTTTGTTAATGTCATTGATTGGTATCACTGTAACTCATTTATTCAGAGTTTCTTGAGGTTGGTAAGAAGCAACCAGCCTTGGATGTTTTGTACGATGTCATCAAGAGCAAGAAACATCGAACATGGCAGAAGATCCACGAGCCCATTATGCTCAAGTACCTGGAGCTCTGTGTGGATCTTCGCAAGAGCCACCTGGCCAAGGAGGGACTTTACCAGTACAAGAACATCTGTCAGCAGGTGTGTGAAGAAAAGCCTATGACATGTCTAGCAATCTCTTAATTGTATTTACTTCAGTCTTCTGTGAAAATAAATGTGCTTCTGCTCATAGGTGAACATCAAGTCTTTGGAAGATGTGGTTAGAGCTTACCTAAAACTGGCTGAGGAGAAGACTGAGACTGCAAAGGAGGAGTCCCAGCAGATGGTTCTAGACATTGAGGATCTTGACAACATCCAGACCCCGGAAAGGTTAGGTTCACTTTGGGTGTTAAAGGTCATGAATTAATAATTCTTTATAATAATAATACATTTTATTTCATAGGTGCCTTTCTGTCAAATGTTTTGTATTGTATTGTAGGCCTTATGACGTCTGCTGCTATGAACAATATAACACCACCTTTAACCAAAGAAATGGCAACTTAATTGAACAGACTTTGTTGGTGGACGCATTTAGAGTTTTTAGTGTTTTCCTTCTATGTAGATGACATTTTAGGTACTCGCATGTCAATAGCTTCACTCTTTTAACTGTAAATTATTGCATCAGTATCAGGTTGTGTAATTAAAGCCTTTGCTGTGACTCCAGTGTGCTCCTGAGTGCTGTGAGTGGAGAGGACACCCAAGATCGTACTGATCGACTGTTGCTCACTCCCTGGGTGAAGTTCCTGTGGGAGTCGTACCGCCAGTGCCTGGACCTGCTTCGGAACAACTCCAAAGTAGAGAGACTGTACCATGACATCGCTCAGCAAGGTAGTGAGACAAGTTGGATACCTCTATTTGCAATATTGTTTTTGACTAGATAAGTTCATTGTGTGTGTGTGTATATTTTGTTTATTACCTTTTATTTATTTGTTCTGCAGCATTTAAGTTTTGCCTGCAGTACACCCGCAAGGCTGAGTTTCGCAAGCTCTGTGACAACCTGCGGATGCATCTTGGGCAAATCCAACGTCACCACAACCAAAGCACCGCCATCAACCTGAACAACCCTGAGAGCCAGTCCATGCACTTGGAGACACGCCTTGTGCAGTTGGACAGTGCTATAAGCATGGAGCTCTGGCAGGTCTGTCCTTGAACACAGACAGTTTAGTTCCTGTGGTTAGAGAGAGTCAAACTTTTAAATGATTGGCTTACCCACGAAAACTTATTTCTTTTGTTTTTTTAGGAAGCATTTAAGGCTGTTGAAGACATCCACGGCCTATTTGCACTTTCCAAGAAGCCCCCTAAACCTCAGTTGATGGCCAACTATTACAACAAGGTGTCAACTGTGTTCTGGAAATCTGGAAATGCTCTTTTTCACGCCTGTACCCTCCACCGCCTCTACAACCTGTCCAGGGAGATGCGTAAAAATCTGAGCCAAGATGAAATGCAGAGGTACTGTATTTCTCAAAATATCTCAAAGCAACAAAACAGGATTCACTATGCAAATAAAAATGGGTTATGTTGGTGTTAATATTACACACATTTCTCACTCTCAGAATGGCAACCAGAGTTCTTTTGGCTACACTGTCCATTCCCATCACCCCTGAGCGCACTGACATTGCTCGCCTGCTGGATATGGATGGCATCATTGTGGAGAAACACCGAAGACTGGCGACACTTTTGGCCCTCCAGTCTCCACCCACCCGTCAGAGTCTCATAAATGACATGGTAAAATTTACAGCAAAAGAAAGATTTTAAGTGTAACAATATTCTATTACTTAATCTAATGTACATTCATATATTTTTAGGTGAGATTTAATTTACTGCAGTACATTGTACCTGAAGTGAAGGAACTTTACAACTGGCTGGAGGTCGAATTTCATCCTCTGAAACTGTGTGGAAGAGTGACCAAGGTAGATGACAGCAATGCAGATATCTGTGAGATTTCTGTTACGTTCAAACTAGGAATTTAAACACCTTTTGTCCAACCAGGTGTTGAACTGGGTGAGAGACCAGGCAGAGAAGGAAGCTGATCTGCAGCAGTATGTTCCCCATCTGCAGAGTAATACCATTCTGAGACTCCTGCAGCAGGTAGGTTTTTATCTATGATCTGCGCCTGAAAAACATATCTGTATCCTATCCACACCTAAATCAAAAAGACCACTGATGACATCATTCTGACTTAAGGTGGCACAGATCTATCAAAGCATCGAGTTCACCCGCCTGGCCTCCCTGGTACCATTTGTTGATGCTTTCCAGCTGGAGCGCTCCATTGTTGATGCTGCTCGCCACTGTGATCTACAGGTGAGATTCAGACATGGAAGGTTACTATTTTAAGTTTTGCAGAAAATACATTTCCTTAATTTTGTTTTTTGTTGATCTTTGTACTTTTTCTTGCAGGTCCGCATAGACCATAGCTCTAGAACTCTAAGCTTCGGCTCTGACCTGAACTATTCCACCAAAGAGGACGCTCCTGTTGGCCCCTTCCTTCAGAACATGCCCTCGGCGCATATAAGGAACCAGCTGACTGCAATGTCATCCTCTTTGGCCAAAGCCATCTATATCATCAAGCCTGCCTCCATCCTGGTGAGTTTATTCAGTGTAAAAAATGCAGGATTGTTTTTTATGATACAAACCTAATGTGGTGACTTTTTTTGAGTTTTCTTTTGTCCTCACCTGATGTTCTTAGTCTCTCAAAGATTAATCACACTTGGGGCATAATATGTACGAAACCTTTATACAGAAATGTAATCAGAAGGAAATCATACAGTGTATAAAATTGTGAGCATGCCAGCTACAGCATATGCAGCAGTGCCTCTCACCATTGTTTCTCCTAATACCCTCAAACTTTTAAGTTTCCCTTTATAAGTGAAAACATTTTTTTTTCTTACAGCAAGAACGTGAGGAACATAGCCAGCAGGCCATCGCTGCCTACCTAAAAAATGCCCGCAAGGACCACCAGCGCATCCTGGCTCGCAGACAGACCATTGAGGAGCGCAAGGAGCGTTTGGAAAGCCTAAACATCCAGCGTGAGAAAGAGGAATTGGAACAGCGTGAAGCTGAGTTGCAGAAAGTACGTAAGGCTGAAGAGGAGCGTCTGCGTCAGGAGGCCAAGGAGAGGGAGAAGGAACGCATCATGCAGGAGCACGAGCAGATCAAGAAGAAGACGGTGCGAGAACGACTGGAGCAGATTAAAAAGACTGAACTCGGAGCTAAGGCTTTTAAGGACATTGATATTGAGGTAAAACTGGTGACGATGTCATGTCAACATTTTGGCTGCAATGGGTTTTTATGATGCTCTTGAGAACATAAGAGTAATCAATGTGTTCTTATAGAACTTGGAGGAGCTGGATCCTGACTTCATCATGGCCAAACAGGTGGAGCAGCTGGAGAAGGAGAAGAAAGAGCTGCAGGAGCGCCTGAAAAACCAGGAGAAAAAGGCAAGTGACGAAGGCAGACGTAGTTAACGTCTTTTACACAGGGATTAATTGAATTTTATTTCTCTTTAGATCGATTACTTTGAGAGAGCCAAGCGTCTCGAAGAGATTCCTCTCATCAAAAATGCTTACGAGGAGCAGCGTGTCAAGGACATGGAACTGTGGGAGCTTCAGGAGGAAGAGAGGGTTAGCTTTTTAATGCAAGATAAGTCAAAGACCCTTTTCATAAATTAAAGGGAAACTAAATGTTTTTTCCCTCTTATTCTAGATCAGCAACTTGAAAGTAGAACGGGAGAAGGCTCTGGAGCATAAGAAACGCATGTCCAGAATGATGGAGGACAAAGAGAAGTTCTTGGCTGATATAACTGCTGCCCGTAGCTTCATTTATGAGGTAACCCAACGATCGATTAAAGGCGGAAGCAGTGAAGCAAAAGAAACCCCACTATATAATCATTTTGTGACATAAAGATGAAAACCTCCACTAGATAAAAATGTGACTTAACTGACAGAAAAAGAAACAAACATTATCTAGACTTTCTCCTGTCATTGCTTACTAGTTTTCAAGTGACAAAATAATTGGTTTCATGTGCGATTAGGAAAAACTGAAAGCCTTCGAGGAGCGTTTGGTCGAGTTGAGGAAGAAACGTCTGGAAGAAAGAAAGCGACAGCGCAAAGAGGACAGGCGTAATGCTTTCTACCTGCAGAAGGAGGAGGAGGCTCAGCGTATCCGTGAGGAGCAGCTGAAGAGAGGTGATGTCTGTTTGCACATATTTGGATAAAGCTGCATGAATAGGCTCGGTCTAAATTGTCAACTTTCTGGCAGTTTCTACTGGTTTCTTTGTCATTGAATACATACATTTTTTCCATTTTACAGAACGCGAGGAGCGTGAACGCATTGAACAAGAGCAGAGGGAGGCGGAGGAGAGAGAGTACCAGGAGCGTCTGCGCAAGCTCGAAGAGCAGGAGCGTAAGCAGCGTGCTCGGCAGCAGGAAATTGTGGAGGGTGAGCGCCGCCGTGAAGAGGAAAGAAAGGGAGCGCCAGAGGAAAGGCCCAAGGTATGATATATTCTGACTGTTTTAACGAGCAGTAGTCATAATGTGTTTTGCTGGAACAGAAAACTTAAAAAATAAATCAAAGTAGGAAAGTGTTCAGGTTAATTGACACATCAGATACATCTATAAAATGCTGCAGATGTCAATGAAGCTCCACTGGACTGTTGCTGTAAGTGTAGTGACATGTTTGTATTTTGCTGAAGCAGGAAGCAGCAAGTGGTGAAAAGGAAGAGGGAGGATGGAGGAGGCGCACAGAGGGAGGAGATTCAGAATGGCGTCGTTCAGTGCCAGACAAGTATATTTTAGTTTTTTTTTCTTCCTGTTATTATTTAACTGTTTATTGAACCAGTAGAGGCCACTGTAACGCTGTCTTTGTTTTCTCTCTCTTCAGGGATTGGAGACAAGAAGGCCAGGATGAAGACGGGGAGGACAGGGACACATCCTTCAGGCGTGGGGATGGTCCTCGCAGAGGTGGTGATGACAGAGGACCTCGTCGGGGCTACGACGATGATCGAGGTCCCCGTCGAGGGGGTGATGACGATCGTCCTCCACGTAGAGGAATGGATGATGACCGTGGTCCTCGCAGAGGCTTTGATGATGACCGTGGACCGAGAAGAGGAGGAGATGATGATCGTGGTCCCAGGAGAGGTGGAGACGATGATCGTGGCCCAAGGCGTGGTTTTGATGATGATCGTGCGCCAAGGCGTGGTTTTGACGATGATCGTGGACCAAGACGTGGCTTTGATGATGACAGAGGTCCAAGGCGTGGCTTTGATGAAGACAGAGGTCCTCGTAGAGGTGTGGATGACTCCAGAGGGACCAGACGTGGTGCTGATGATGACTGGGGTCCCCGCAGAGGAGGGGACGATGACAGAGGTGGACGGAGAGGCATGGATGATGGGCCACGCCGGGGCGGAGATGATGCTAAACCATGGAGACCCGTGGGCAAAACTGGTAAGGATTTTGAACAGACAGGCTGAGATTTCTTAGATTTCTTTTTCTTTTTTTTTTACATAAAGTCTAGTTCAGTAGGTTAATGGACCAGTTCTATTGTAGAAGGGGGATGGCGTGAACGAGAGAAGGCCAGAGAGGAGAGCTGGGGACCTCCTCGTAGTGGTGGTGATGAAGATGAAGAAGGAGAAGAAAAATCAGACAGTTTCAGAGACCGTCGTCCAACCAGGTGGGTCTACATAGACCTGCGTACGAAGATAATATTGTTTTGGATAAATGAGCATTAGTAAATTTCACTGTTGTATTTAGGGAGGAGGGTGTCTGGAGGAGAGGAGGTGGAGACGAAGGAAGCAGCTGGAGAGAATCCCGCAGAGAAGAACCTGATCGTGAAGATCGTCGTGATAGACGTGACCGCGGTGAGCGTGATGACCGTCGTGATCGTGATGATCGCCGTGTGGATCGTCGTGATAGAGAGCCCCGGGATGAGCGTGAGAACAGAGGCCCACCCAGAGATCCTGAAGAAGGTGAGCAGAGCACTGTTGAAGATGTTAGACAATGTTGTCCAATAACAAGTCAGTGACAACACTATTGTGTCATCAGAATTGTCAGTGTGACTTAAATTTAGCATGTCAGTCTGATAAACTACATAAACTGGATTAATGCACTGCCAACATTTTTTTTAAATCAACATATCATGTACGTCTTGTTCTTAGCAGGTGGCTCGTGGCGACGTGGTGGTGAAGAAAAACGAGAGGAGAAGGACAGGGACCGGCCCAGAGAGAGGGAACGTGACCGTGAGGCCGAAGGTGACAGGGCATGGCGCTCTGACAAAGAAACTCCTCGTCGCACCAAAAATGAGACGGATGACGACGGCTGGACCACTGTCCGCCGCTGAGCAACAGCTGCATTCATCTTTAATAACAAGTCACTTCCCACTTAGCAGCAAGTGAATTCATAATTAAATCGTCAGTGTGTTACTGCTTTGGATTAAATTGTCTGGAAAATTCTTTCTTTTAGCTTTATTTTGCTTTGCAACAGTTTTGAATTGGAGCCTCTTCGCCACCTATAACACCAGTAGACAAGTCTGCACTTGGGCCTGAAATTAGTTGTAATCACGACTGGGCCATGGTGGTTACAATTATTAACTAAAATAAATGTATACAATTTAAACTTTCCCTGCTAGCTAGGTGTGACATTAAATCCCTCTCTTATAACTCTTATACTGATCTTCTGCATCCTGGATATGTGCCCTACATCCTAATTTGGGAAACTCTCCTCATGGCTCCACAGACCTTTCTTTTAGATCTGTGTGCTTCAGTATTCTTGTGTAATATCTAACATTTCATCCTGTAGCACTCAGTGTGACCAGACGAGGTTGCACTTGTTCAGATGAAATCTTACTAATAAAGATGTTTGCTCACCATTGTGTTTCCTCATTGACGGTGCTTCACTATGACAAAAGTACAACAGAAGGTAAAATGACAATCTGACACCATTAAAGACTGGAAACTTAATCATAGTCAGCAGGATTTAGCTGTAGTGAAGTGCGTTTAAAATTTAAATTGACAATGAAGGGTAACATGCAATCATGGTGATCCAACTGGTGACTTTAGCTTAATAAGTATATAATGTTAATAAGTAACAAAAACCATATCTGATAATGTCAATATCAATACAAGCAAGTAGGACTATAGTCTTACTCTTACAAAAAAAGTCCCTAAATGCAAGTTTATGGCCCAAAACATGCTGTCAAGTGAATAATTTGTGCTAAAATCTGCAAAAAATATTTTATCTGAATATTTCAAAAATATCACCAAAACATGCCTTACTATATAGCCTTACTATCATGAAAAAATGCAAAAAAATAAAACATCCCAGAAATGCCTTTAAATACAAGTTTATGCCCCCAAACATGTTGCCATGTGAATAATCTGTGCTGAAAACTCCCCAAAAATATTTTTATGAATATAACAAAATACTTTTTTTCTGAACATGTCTAAATATACCATAGACAAGTAAGACAAAAAGTAAAAATGCAAAATAAATAAATAAAAAGTCCTATGTAAAAATGCAACATGCCATTGATGCAACATATACCACAGTTGCAACGGGGAATAAATTATTTAAATAAATTTCACATGATACCTCCTGTGATACCCCCACTTCCTCAATATCTCTTGAAGCTCTTACAGCGTTACATGTTTGCTGCCACTAGAGGTCAGTGAAGCACCGTGGGAGGCCAGTAGCGAACACAGGATGATTTTTTTTTTCTTCTATCGTGTCTCTGAAAACCTACAGGAAATATTCACAGGTTTTCACTGGTCATGGTCTTGGCAAGAACGTTTTTAATATGAATATGAATTATAAATGTAAAATAAAATAAAAAGTACCGAGGAACTACTATCATCGTATTACTAATGCTACTACTACTAATAGTAATAATAATAATAACAAATATTATTGTTAATATTATTATTATAGTAAGGGTACAATTAAAATATTTACACGTTAATATTTGTACAAATATCACAAAGGAGAAGTAAATAATAGTTTAGTAGTTTCGGTAGATTCATAAAAGCCGAGTATAAATTGCCGTTTGATGTAGAACACGTTTTACACATGGTTTCAGTTCAAAGTCTATAATAAGCTATAACTCAAATTTAACAAATTATACTAATATTTGTTAAATTGTCTGATCAAATTATCTGATAAAAGCCATCACCACCACCATCACAACAACAACAATAATGATAATACCACTGCTACTACTACTACTACTGATACACGCTTTGCAATTTTGTCAGAGAAAAAACGAACTAGCCAACTGCTCTTCTGACTAAAGGGAATAAATTAAACGTGATGCTTTCGCCATGGTGCCGCCACTGTTAACGGTACCGGGCGGGTCGATGTTGTTGTTGAAGGCCACGGCTGCGTGAACGCGGTTCAAGGCACTGTAGATGAGGTCCACTGATCATATTTGACTTTCAAATACCGCGACAGTGGGAACGTGGAATGGTCTCGCTCAACTCCTGACAGTTTCAGTTGTCCTGTTTCCAAACAATGGGCCGGGACCCACTGATGCACCATGATAATAGATTTTTGTGGCCACCAAATAGTATTAAATGGGGAAATCGCGTTATAAATATAGTTAAAAGAAAAATCAACTTTAAATCAAGAAATATAGTAAAGTAGCAAGAATTCAGTTTAGTCTATTTTAACAAGACCTATAAAAGGACTGATTATATTATTTTATTTGAATTTTATTATATATTTAACTTTTTATCATAATAACATCTGAATTATAAACACCTGGAAAATGCCTAATCTCTACATTGCAAAGTCCGACTTTCAGGTTTTTTTTATACAAACCAGACTGCAGGCCAAAGACCACTTAAAAATAATAATATAAAAAATATATTTTGTTTTGGTAATATATTCATGGGAACAGTATTACAAAATAGTTCATCGTTTTAAAAAAATATAATTATATTAATTATTGGATCAAGGTGGTTGATTAACACTGTTTATTGTAGCTAGTTATTTAACAAGCAATTTTGGCTTAGGCTTCTTTGTACATACCGTTCAAGCACGCACGCGCATTCACACATACGTGCATTCATAAGGCATTTAAGTCCAAAATGAACCTCACAAACGAGAATAATAATTACTGTATTGTAATAATGATAATAATAAAAGTAACAATAACAGTAATGACATCAACAGATTTCAGGACTTGAACCCATCAGGTAATCCGTGTGACATGCGGTGATAATGAATGTGCTGATGGTTGTGTCGGTGTGATGTTGGTGCCACATGGTTGTGCATCATTATAAACAATAAAAAGCCTCCCTCCCTGCCTCCCCCTCTGTGGTCTCAAACCTGCGTCCATCAGGCCTTACGGAGAAATAAACAGGCCACCACCAGCTTCTCTGCTGCTTCAATCCACTCTTTCTGCTGAACGTCCTGCAGATCCGCGTGTGCGTGTACGCGTGCGTGAGGGGGCCTCCTCCCTGGACGAATCCGTTCCATGTTGCGCGCTCGAGTCCGCCTCTCCGCGCCCCTGCTTACTCGTTGACGCACTTTTTAAGCGTCTTCCCACTTCGCCACCTTAAGGCGAGCAGCAGCAGCAGCAGCAGCAGCGGCAGCAGCAGCAGCAGCAGTGGTATAGAGGCAGAGGCAGCGACCAATCACCATGTCATTCCAGTCTACAGAGGAAGCTGTTTATGGGGCTGCAGCGCTAATTATCCTCATGAACTAACAAATCTGCCTGCACCGAGCCGCCGAGGACAACATCCCATCCATGGATTAGTCTGGAAGCAGCTTCTTTCGTTTCTGGGCCTTTTTCTCCACTCTCTCTCTCTGTGTCCGACCTCCACCTCCTTTATTTCACCCACTTTATTCCACAAACTTTGTCACTGCACTTCTAGCCGGGTGTGGAGTATTTTTCTTCAAAGTCACAGCGCACCGGCGGCTTCGACTTAAACTGGGGAACCTGGACTTTCAGACAATGTTCCAACCCACACCTAAGAGGTGTTTTACGATAGAGTCTTTAGTGGCCAAGGATAATCCGGTCCCTTCGTCCCGCTCCGAGGAGCCCATCAGGCCGGCGGCTCTCAGCTATGCAAACTCCGGACAGATGAACCCCTTCCTGAACGGCTTTCACTCCGGCGGCAGGGGCGTCTACTCCAACCCGGACTTGGTGTTCGCGGAGGCGGTGTCTCATCCGCCCAACTCCGCGGTCCCTGTGCATCCCGTGGCGCCGCCGCACGCTCTGGCCGCGCACCCGCTGTCCTCCTCACACAGTCCGCACCCTCTGTTTGCCGGCCAGCAAAGAGACCCCTCAACTTTCTACCCCTGGTTATTACACAGATATAGATACTTGGGACACAGGTTCCAAGGTAAGACATCCACAAGTGCTGCCTGCTTCGTTTTTGGTTCACTTTTACGCACGGATTTTAAACAGCGGCTGCAGAGTTAGGACAAATTGTTGGGTTTATTTTACCCTACAGACTCACTTTAAATTCAGTAAAAATCCATACTGCGAACACGATAATGTAGCAGCAGTGTAATTGTTTTGAGTAAATCTTGGATAAATAATTATATCTTTGGCTCGTCTTGCCTTCAGTGTCTCGATAAAGAGCACTGGCATTTCTGACATGTTTGTACACAGTTAGTCTGGAGGTTATTAATAGCACATGATCTACACTCAATACTTCAAAACCCAAAGAAAATACTCCACTGCTCTGTGGTTGCCTTTTAATTACACTGGCCTGACACGTCAAGCGTGGAGACGTGGTTTCATATTTAAATGCATTCAATTAAATTGTGTTTAATCTCACCGACCGGTATTTTTTCAAGTCAAGCAGAGGTCAAATGAATAGGTAAAAAAAAAACAAAACAATTTATTAGATAAAATATCTCGACATAAGACAAAAATGAGAGAAAAAATCCGTCGATTGTACTTTTGCCTTTGTTTGCTCGTTTTATGTAATTAAATTCTCATATTTTTCCGACAAATTAAAAAAATAACCTAATGTTAATTTATCTCTAAATAAAGTGATGTTTCCGGTTAGTTTTAATTTTTTAAAACAATTATAAATGTGAGATAATTAATTCGATTCCACATCATTTGCTCTGCTTGGTTTTATGTCCTCGTGTCGCCCCTGCAGTGCTGTGGTAAACCGTAGATTTACAAATCGACATAATAAAGTAATTAACATGATTTTTGGGAAGGTAATCAATCAGCTTCATTGACTCATGCCCAGCTTCTTTTCTTTATTTTGTCACTGTGCCATGTTGGCAGCCTTGGGCTCGTTATTGCGCACTTGTGCGCAGGCCGATGTGATATTTAGGGTGAGAAAAAATAAAAACATACATAAATACATAAAAAAAACCTAACTATTGTTGGGATTTAAATACAATAAAAATGCAGTCATAACAAAGCCTGAATTTATGTTGGTTTTCAGGTAATGAAACGAGTCCGGAGAGCTTCCTATTGCACAACGCGCTGGCCCGAAAACCCAAAAGAATCCGCACAGCCTTTTCACCGTCACAACTGCTGCGGCTCGAACACGCGTTCGAGAAAAACCATTACGTAGTGGGAGCAGAGAGGAAACAGCTCGCCCACAGCCTTAGTCTCACGGAAACTCAGGTAAGAGGCTTTACGCATTTTATTATTCTCTGTTTTTTTCTTCTTCAGTAAATTATTCTAGCAGCCACTGTCTTTGTTTATTTCATTTTCCACCCGTTTCTTTTTTTGCTCGGTTCGTTGCGTGATGCCGTGTCTGTTGGAGCATTTGAACTTCACAGGTCTTTTTATTAGGGACATAAAAACACATTTCTCACATCATGGCTGATGTGTTGGAGTTTGTTTGAAATTGAAATATTTTCCAGGTGTTTTAAAACGAGTTTCCCTTCTAAATTAACTGGCTTCCAGTTCGTAAAAACAACCAAAGTAAAAATAAAATAACAATAATTTTATAGTTAATGAGATTTGTTTTTTACACGAGTCCGTGAACTCTCCCTGATGTCGGTGAAAGACCGTCTCTCTGTTAGATCAGATCCACCGTCATTGTTCGGGCCCTAACCTCATTTCAGGAGGGCTTGGATTACTCTGTTTTGGAGGGGGTGGATGTGGGGGGGGGGGGGGGGGGGGGGGGGTCGCCTTTCAAAATGGAGGGCAAATTAACCAGTTAACCATTTTTATGGGATAACGCGACACAAAGAGCGAGGCGGGTGCTCAGCGGATTCCCCCTCTGCCGTATATTTAAGATGCAGTTTGAGGCCCGTGAGCCACTGCTGCCCATTGTCCGCCCTGTCACCCTTCAGACCGGCGGGGCCTGTGGAGAAGAAGGAGCCGCAGGGAGAATTGAACCATCACCTACTTCAATTAGCGAACTGAAGGCCTATTAAACGCACCTCAGTTGTCATTTAAAGGCTAAAAGAGGGCAGAGCCGGAGCAGAGAATTCATCCATTTAGATGTTGTTGTTAATCCCACACGGTCGCTTTCATTATCAGCTGATTCCATTCACAGCAGTGTGTGGACGTGTGTGTATGTGTGTGTGTGAGAGAGTTTTTTTTTTAAAACACGCAGTCAGAGATACTGAGGAACAAGATGCAGCCACACACTTCAGGAGAAAAGTCCAGACACTGTACACGAACCGATGTTTGAGTCTGTGCTTCAGAATAAGAGCAGTTCAACCACATACAACACAACACCAGTCACAGCTAATTAGAAATAAGGGAGTGAGGTTGTTTTTTTTATTTTTACCCTGTTACCCTATTTAAAAAAAACATTTTATCTTTTTTTATTTGGTTTGCATCCATTATTTTCTAAAATATGCACAAAATTAAAAAAAATGCTTTAAAAAAACAAACAAATTCGGGGCTTGGATCAAATGATAAAATTGAAATTTTTTAAAAAAAAATCGAAGTTATTAAAAACGTAGATGAATATATTCTGATCAAAAGACCCTTCTTTCGTATTTTTATCGAATTTCAGTACGCAAAAAACAGGACAATAAACTTATTGATTATTTGACCGGTATGATTACAGCTAATTAGATTATCTGATAAATAAAACAAATACTCGTTAAACTACAAAGTAGATCCTTCACGTGTACTGCTTTTATTGCATTTGAATTTTTTAGAAAATGTTCACAGGTCCAGATGAATGTTTTAATTTGCATTTCAGTGTTTTAAAAAATCACGATGGTATTACGATTAATGTGGAAAATTTATAATTTGTCCTAATTCTGTTTGTTTGGATTAATTGTGCCAAATAACAGGGCACGCCTCTCAGAATTTGCCAAACAATTTAAACTGGCAGATACAGTTCAATAGATCGTTTCAAGGTAATTATTTAAGTTCAATATAGAAACAGGAGAAACTGTGGTCTGTAAACTGTCCGTCTGTGGTTTGTAGACATATATTTAAGAAAATGTTCACAAATCTAGAAGGGCAAAAAAAAAAAAAGAAAAAAAAAAGAAATAGAATACCTGATATTATCTTCATTAATTAAATATCTAAAAAATGCTCCTCAGTCTTCGGCTCTAGCTCGAATGTAGCATTGGAGGAAACGCATTAAATCACCAGGACTGAATGCTGGTGAATGAAACAACATTTGTATAAAATAAACCCGGTATTTGTTCCAAAAAATATTTCAAGTAATATTATCTCCCCAAAGCTCCTGAGTTCACCGTGGTTCTGTTCGCCCCTCTCTGCTCTCCCTGCTGTCCTGCTTGTATTTAGCTCCTCTGTCCAAACAATGCTTTCCTTTTACGCACGGTTTTACGCACAGGCCATTAGCGGTTTATCTCGTGATACTGATCCAGTTTCTCCTTTTCCTCCTCCTCCTTCCTTTCTGTTCTATTCTTTTCCTTTCTTTTATTTTCTGCCTCACTTTTTTTTAACCCTCTCGCAGGTAAAAGTGTGGTTTCAGAACAGGAGGACGAAGTTCAAGCGGCAGAAGTTGGAGGAGGAGGGTTCGGAGTCTCAGCAGAAGAAGAAGGGATCGCATCACATAAACCGGTGGAGAATGGCGACCAAACAGGGGAGCCCGGAGGAGATTGATGTCACCTCGGACGATTAAAATCAAAAACACGAGACTATAATCATAATGATAATATAATCGCCCGAGTGAAGGGGGACACGAGAGGGCAACAAAAGCCAACGTCACATTTCAGATCTGCGGAGTTCGGCAGCTGAGGGAGGTAGAAACCCGGACTGGTGGCAACTGCTGTCACCAAAAATGGAAAATGCCCCATCACCACCACCACCACTACTACTGCAACCCAGCATTTTCCACCTCGAACCATTACTTTCCTCCAATCCATACTGGACACTTTGCACTTCAGAAGTATCCCTTTTTATATAAAAGAAGAAGAAGAAGAAAAAACTTTCCTCTGAAGAAAACCAAAACACCAAACTGCTTTTGTAAAACATGAAATGCATGGAATAGTCCCCCCCCCCCCCTTTCCCGGTAGTTGTTTTAATTTGACGTTTAAAGTTTTCTCCGACCAAGAGGAAAAAGAAAAAAAAGTTTCTAAGTCTATTTTCCAACAGAGAGGTGTCGTGCTTCTTCATTTTTACCAAGTGTGCAGTCTTTCATTCATGATTCTCGTGTAAAAGTGATTGTGGAAAAAAAATGAAGTAGCGGTGCTGCGTTTTAGTGGTTTTTTAATTAAGAAAGGGAAAAACGAAAAAAAGGGACTTTGCCGTTTTTGAATCAAATCTGAGGAGAAAGGAGAAATATCAGGACATTCCTTTGAGCCAAAGCTTTACCGACCTTCTGTCAGGACAGTCGAAGTTGCCACGAAGGACTAAAAAACAAGAATTAAGGAAAAAAAAAAGATAAAAAAAAATAACTTCAAGCACTGAGCGTATTCCATGTACAGAAATGCTACGAGTCAATGTTTGTGTTGGACCCTCTTTTCACAGAATGTAAATAATTCTTTGTGTTTGTGTTAAGTTTGCTACAATTTTAACACAAAGTATACTTCCAAGAAGTATGTTAATGTCAATATTTTGTCAATAAAGTTTTATCAATATGTTGCGCGCAGTTAAAGTATTAGACTTTTGATTTTAACAGTACTAGTAAAACAATTAGAGAAGGAGTTTGTTCCCAAATTCTGGGTTGGGGCCCATAGATGGGACGTAGGGAGATTTTTTTTTCGACGCAAAATAAGCAAATTGTTAATTTATCAAATGAAATATTTATTTAAGGCTGCTGACTTGGCTATTTAAAAAATGAAAAACGACAGAAAAATTTAACATTTGCGCTTCACTGATGTTTCATCCAAACTACCAACCGAAATTCCATGTCGTTTTTGTTCATAACAGTTAATAACAGGTTTTAAATTTATTGTATCAATATTTTAAAGGGGATAAAACGGGAATAATTTATTGTGTTGAGACACTACGCATTTCTGTCAAATCTGTGAATTTTCCGCTCTTTGCTCTGCGCATTTATAACGAATTACTGGCATTTTGGTTCAAATAATCCTGAATTAAGTTACTTTTTTTCTTCGATACACTCACATTTTCTGAAGCGCATGGATACAAACCAACTAACACCGGGTCACAAACATTTCTTCAGCTAAGACTGTGTTGTAAAATACTCTTAGGATAATATCATCAATGACAAATGTGTTGTTTCGTATGATCCAGAATTACACTTTACAAATTGAGCGTGAAAAGTTGAGGAATAACTCTCCCAGCGCTTCTGCCCCATCCACAAAGAGTCTCCTCCAGCTTTTGTGAAGGTGCAAATCAGTTTGGGCAATTATCCTGCGCGTAATATGCGGGTGAGAGGGCGAGAGAGAAATAGAGAGGGCGAGAGAGAAATAGAGAGGGCGAGAGAGAGAGGGGGGGGGACGGGGGACGGGGGGAGCGCATTGCCCAGTGGTCCACTTTAATCTCTTAATCCACGCACCCATTGGGGCTCGGTTGGACATAATTTAGTACAATCTGACTACCCCTCTCGATGCGATAAGGACTGGGTTGCAGTGTGGCCGCAAAAAGGGATCTTTGTTTAAAATCTTGTCCATTTCTGCTGCTTCACCCGGAGCACTGAAGTGTAGAACTTCTTCTAGAGCGGCCGTTAGATGTTATTTAAAGCAGGATTTTATTTTCTTCATTTACATAAACAGATCACAAGCGAAACACCGAACGCGTGCAGATTATGTTTTAAATCTAACAAAATTTAAACGGGATTACGTCTAATGCCAATTTACGAGCGAAAAAAAAAACCCAGTTATTTTGTCTGTTGCAAGGTGCATGTTTTTGTTTTATTGTTTCATCAACCAAAAACAGCTGTTCTGTGGGTTGGTTGGAGGGGAATTCTTAATCGGCCCATAGATTATAACAGCAATAAAAATCTTCAGAGAATACCATTAGCTTTGAGGAGGAAAAAAAAAACTAAAAAGCTTTATTACAAACCCAGCTTTGAAATAGGGGGGATTAGGGGCCTGAAAGGGTCCCACAATAGTTAGAAGAAAAGGTTTCATGCTAATGAGGTTAATGCCCTTTGTATCTCCGGACTCCACAACTTCATTACTCCTATCTCGGGCAACACGGAGCGGCTCAGAGCCTCACAATCCACTCGAGCTTTCCCCGTCCCTAACCCTATAAAGAAGGATTTGATAGCAGTCCTGTTCAAACTAGATAATTATATCTTTTCAAGTTGGAATTAAGATAAAGAAAGTGCAGTGGAGGCGGTGAGCCTTGATCCGTCGCAAACAAATTTGGCGCATTCTGCGACCCCCCCATTCCCCCCCCCCCACGGAGGGGAGAGAGTTAGAGCCTTAGATTTATTCAAACCTTATATTTTAACCTGTAATTATCTGCTTTTATTTCAGTTTATTTTTTTATAGCGCAATTAAAAAACCGACAGGTGAACAGGCCAGAGACGTGTTTGTCAGTCTACTCTGACCGCGCACGTAAAAAAATAAAATAAAATAAATAAAAACTTTTAGTTATTCCGTAAATTCTACATTTATTGATGGAAAAAAATCCCGCTGTGCGCGTGTACGGCAGATTTCACCCAACGAGCTTGACTGTTTTTGTGCGTCTTAAAAATTTAACCCGCTCTTCTGTTCAGATCCCATTAAAGAGCGATCAAGCGCAAATAAGGTCACATGAATTTAATTGGTTTGGACAGAATTCAAACCCTGTCTGTGTGAGTGTGACTGTGTCTGAGTGTGTAAGTGTGTGTGCGGGTGTTTTAGTGTAGACTGGGCCCCGTGTGTGTGTGTATGTGTGTGTGTTTTTTCTTCACACCACACACTCCTTGCTGCGCGTAAAAGGGCCGTGGATGTTGGACCTCTCCTGACCCGCTTATCCAAACTGAAGCTGCTGTGCTTCGGCCTCCGTCCTCGGGGCCGCGGGCCCCCACCGCTGTCTGAGAACCGTCAACTCCACTAGAACCAGCACCAGAACCAGCACGGACATGGTCTGGACACACGGCAGCGCCTGTTGTACATTAAACATTTAACCTGCGACGTGAAATGATTATCCGTCATTGAAAAGAGTAGTCCGTCCTATCAAATAACCCCACTGACCCAAAACCTCTAATCTGCAATTAGTAGGTCTAATGACGTCCTGTGACAGCACTAATGTGAATGGAGGATGAAGGAAGGAATTAACTCAGAGTCAATAATTGATCGGCTGAAGTGGCTCCTGAAAGGACGCATGGCTTTGGGTAGTTTGTCAACAGCAGACAGCATCTCCTCCGGCTGCTGGAGGTGGAGGTGGTGGTGGAGGTGGTATAGCTGTAGGCCCAGCCCTGTCACACTGCCACATCATGGACTAACTTGATCTGTCCTG
>NC_024318.1:11031199-11061465 GCF_000523025.1 Cynoglossus semilaevis | reverse complement strand
TGAAAGGAGAGAATGAAGCCACACACAATTCCCTTGGCCTTGACATAAGGTGCAGCGATAAATATACAAGACTAATGAGCAATTACCATACAATCAGCCCTCAAATGGCTGACATCATAATAAATTAAACATCCCAGCCAAGGGTTTGGTTTCTCTCTTTATTATTAATAACCAAGGAGGGGCGTTTGTGGCCAAGATGAGCTCTGATGAGTATGGTATTTTTTCTTTCTTCCAAAAATACAACAGCATTTTCCAATTTGGTTTGGAGTGCAGTCGGCTGCCTGCACGCACGCAGTTGCGCATTAATGCGCATGCGCAGACAGACCGACTGTCTTAGACTTTTTAGACTTCGATTTTTTTTGGTAATTTAGGGGATCGTTATGACATGCACGAATTTCCACTTTATGGACAAAGTTATAATTACTTATAAAATGTAATACTCTTATTTTCGCAGTGCTTTTGGGAAAATGAAATTTTAAATCGTATTGTTTTTCCTTTTCAAAAATTTGATTTTGATTTTTTTTTGTAGCCTGTGGGTCCCAGTGGCGGCCCTAGACTATTTTCCACCCTGGGCCAATAATTATCCCCCTTAAGCCCCCCTGTATTCCATGGAAAGGTTTTATTTCACATGGACTAACTAAGTTTACTCTGTAGCACAATCATATACACTACAGGAAAAAAACAAGACAAAACAAAACCTGCACAGTAGAAAAGTATTTCGTGTTTGTGCCTAACAAAAGGAAAATCGCTTGTCCTAGCCCTCGACGCTAACTCAGTATTAATCTGGGTTTTCGCCTGGTTTCCTCCAATGTTTTAAAAACAAAATCTACTAGAACCAGGTCTTGCTCAAAATATGATTTTTGGTACTGCAAAGTAAAATACAGAAGTGTAACTTTCTTGGCTAAAAAAAAATCGTACAAACTTATTAAAAATGACCAAAGATGTCTGTATTTGCCCTAAATATCAGTAAAAGTACATAAACACACACACATGCACAGGCCCTCGATGCATCCGTCTACACTCACGTCAAAAATCATAACTAAATTGTTTCCGACAGTCTATATATTCCAATCAAAATAATGTCATAAATACACTAGAATGATGTTGCCATTAAAAATGGTGGTAATAAGAATAAAAACACATGTGGCTGCAATTATTAATTTTACTGTTTTACTCAGACAGCTAAGTGTTCCAGTTTCCTTTCTCTTACAACAGATGAATGTAGAAACACACACTCTCTCTCTCTCTCTCTCTCTCACACTCACACACACACACACACACACACACTTGTAGCCTGGCACTGACATGTGTGATTGATAATAGATGAACAAAGCTGAGAGCCACATTACAAGCTGCTCTCACACACTCATGCAGGGTTTCAGCCAACACTCCATTCCCTGTGTTCACCAAGGTCAACACACACACAGTGTAACGTCCCAGCCAGCGTGTCATGTGGGCCTCACATCAGTTCACTTGGCCGATACATAGTTGAAAAAGTGGGCAAATAAAAATCTGGCAAAGAAGTTGCAAATATTTCATAGTGCGATCCAGTCGAAGAAGGATCTTGAATCAGACTACAACCACTGTGATTTGACTGCTGTCTGCGGCAAAAATACTTTAAAAATTAAAATTTTGTAAATTAAATAATTTTCAAAAATTAAATAAAAAATTAGAGTGGGCGAGAGAGAATTAAAATTATTAAAATTAAAATTATTAAAATTTAATAATTTTCAAATAGCCAAACAATTTAAAAAACAAACAAAGCTGAGATCAGAATTACTGGAAATTTTACAGGGGTGTAATATAACTAAACGGGCTGAGGGCCACTGCTGCTACTGTCTTTGACTGGAAAAACATAAATGTTTGACGCCTATTACAAAAAACATATTTTAGAAAAAGTAGTTTGTTTAATAAATACTGTATAATGCTTTAGTGCAAACAGCTAACACACACATAGCACACGTTTTACTGATAAACAAAAGTTGGATAATAACATATCTTAACGTTATCTTTGCTAATAGTTTTAAATAATAATAAAATAAATAATTAAGTAATTACCAGGGGTTATCCAGAACTATAATAAGGTGATAGCAAAGGTTACTAAAAGTTTTCCAAAGATAAGCTAATAGCTAAAGCAGTGACAGCTTAAAATGAATGAGAACAGTGGGTTAGAGTAAGCTACAAGAAAGTTACCAACAGTTTTGTCAAGTAATAATAGAATCTCATGTATTTGTGGGAAAAAAATTATAAAAAATATAACTTGACAATAAGCCGTAGTTAAACAAAATGCCTTTCAGAAGAAGCTGCAGGCCACAAAAAAAAAAGTCCAAGTGCCATAATTAACTCTGGACCCAACGTTTGGCATACACAGATGTTTCTCTTTTCTGTAAGGCAGTTTTTTTTTGTTCCCTGCTCCCATCATGCCTTGCCCAGAGACAGCACCGACATCTGCCAGCACTATATAACCACACAGCTTAATTAGGGAGGCCAGTGAAAGTTTACTGTCTTTAATAGCTGCTCAGAAACTGTGAACCCCGTTTCCAAAAAGGTTGATGCACTTGGAAAAGCATGTAAACAACAACAAAAAAACCTAAGATAAACTACCTGTGGCATTTATCTTATATACATATTACACAAATACACCACAATGTTTCAGTTATGCTCGCACACTAATTCTTGTTGTAAAAGAGTACGAATCTGCTCCACACTCCTGCGGTCGCTGCTGTCTAACACCAGCGACCAGAACGCACACACACACACACACAAACTACATGTGTAAAAAGCCATGCCTTTGTAATTTACTCAGAATGAGGTCTGGCACCCTCCCGCTGAAAATCCATCTTGGAAAAGCAGTGTCTTAACGTAAGACTTAGCAACAGTACCATCTTTATATATATATATATATGTATACATACATATATGAGTGGGGGTAACCTGCTGTAACGTAATGCACCTTCATTTACATATAAGTTATTCCCACTCCTCCAACAGCAACGAGGGGAGAGCAAATGTCGACCCCCTGTCCTCTGAAGTTCCACACTGCAAACATTTTATAGGATTGTATCTGCGAGCACCAATCGGCTCAGTGCACTAATGTGAAACATGTGGCGGACTGTACACCTGATAAAATACCTCAGGGGCCCTGCAGTTTGGAAAATCCTCAATTCGCTCCCTAAATAAAACAAACAATGGCCTCACTAAATATATCACATGTGCCAGCTGAACTATTCAGTGTCTCCTGACCCGTGAGTCCCCTCCCACGTCAACAGCAGGTCTGTGAGCGAAGCCGGACGCTGCCATGCTGCAGCAGCGTGGATCGTCCTCCTTTTTTTATTTACTGCCGTAGAAGTCTTCTCCACTCTTTCATATCAGAGCCAGGCCTATTCTCACGTCTGCGTGCTGTGTCTTCCCATGTCAAGATGAGATCACATCCAGTAAAATCAGCTCACGTCTGAACCTGGGGTCTCAGTCCACTTTTCTTCTCCGGTTTCACTTGGGTGAATGTGTGGAAAATGTGGCTACAATTAGAGCTGAAATAGAATATTGCCCCTGCTGCTGCTGCCTTCGCTGTTGTCCTTGTTATGGAGAAGACAGGTGAAATTGTGGGCACCTGCTATTCTGTCCTGGCTTTGCACTGGCTGCAGCTCCACTATGTCTCCCCCTCTTGGTAGCTGGAAGGGAGAAATATCTGACCCTTAAAAACATGATATATCATGTTTCCTCTGGCTGCGTCTGACAGCAGTTGAGTGTCTGGAAAGTGAGGTGGTGTAAAATACTAGTGGTGGACTTCTTTGGACGTGGGCCTGTGTGCACATGGGTTTAGCGTGAGAGACATGTGAACTTATGACACTTTAAAAATGTAATTTTAGATCGCTGGATTTTCTCATGAAAAACGCTCAACTACAGCAAAGTGTAAAACTAAACTGTTTTCAAGTGGGGCCTGATTCAATAACCCAGGACTTTAAGTGGCGTACAAATGTACTAAGCCCTAACACATTTGTTCAGTGTATTGTTACATTTCACTAAACTCTTTATTTCACAACACTGACAAAGAAAAATGGAATTTTTTAAATATACAGTATATCACAAGGAGTGTGAAGTAAACAACAGGGCGAGGCCAAATGCTAGTCCAGAAAAATCATAGAAAAACTAACTAGATAACTCGCTAACCAACTAACTAGCTAGGTAGCTAACTAACTAACTAAGCAAAACAAACTGGTAATATTTGCCATTTTTAAAATGTTGGCAAAGTTAGTTAAATTAATTTTAAATGTTTGTCCTTGAAAACAAAAAAAGTCTAAATTTTTTATTAAATTATTAAATAGCAAAATTGCTTGTAACTTAGACTTTAAAAGCCTTGTTAAAGATGTTAAATAAAAAAGCCAAAATAGTAATAGAAACATATGAACAGTAATAGCTGGAATGTAGCAGACACATTAGAACATAGCTTAGCATGTCCACATGACCTCACACTTTCTCAATGTCAATTAGATTTTCTCCAAAAATTGTTAAAAATAATTAAAAAATACCAACAACAACAACAAAAAAAAAACTACCAAGAGATAACCAAAAATATTTTCAAAGCAGCAAATGCATGTTAAAATAGCCAGAAGCTAGTAATAATAACAACAGCTAAAGGTTAGCCAAGGAATTACCCACATTGAACTCATACATTGTCACAATTATGAGTTTAGGCCAGGCTTTGGCCTCAGTTTAGGTCCTGAATATCATCAGATATTTTTATTGTAGTTAATTCTACATCATTATGGTGTTACTGTCCGCATGTTAAAACAGTTCCTGGCTAAACAACTAATTTAGTTCATACTGGTGCATGAATAATTTCAAATTATAACCAGCTTTGAATATTATATAACACGAAACAATAGACCAAAGTGAAAATGGATGCTGTAAAGCCCCAGTACAGATGGACTTCAAAAAATAGACAAAATACAAAAAACTGCCAAGTAACAATATACTGTATATCAGTATGTGTCAATTTGTTCAAACACAGTTTTAATTCAATTACGAGACAATAATTTCAACTTTAAAGATAATGAAAGACACATGTTGTGTGCTCCTCTATGGTATTGAAAACACACCATAGACGCTGACACGCACACACACACTCTCTCACACACACGAGCGAACGCATAATCACTGAGCAATGTAACAAAACTAACAACCAGCAAGTGTTTAATGTGTTACCGAGGGTTTCTGTTCTGTCTTTAATTTGGACTTTGTCTCCGTACAACAACTTCTGAAAGACACAAAACTCTATAGCAGTTAACAACCAGTGTGGACTTTCTGAAACCGAACAGTAAAGTGACACTTCCAGCGTCTCCAGTGCTTCATGTGGTGTTTTTGTGAGTGCTGACCAAACTCTTACGCCATCTCTCATTAGTCCTCCGTGGAGTAATGCACGGCATCAGTGCCAGTGTTTTGGTCAGCGCTGTCACAATATCGCCGTCCTTCTTTCTCAAAGGACACTTGAAGTCAGTTCTGACAAACACTTGCAAGCGATACTTTTGTGGGGGGTGCGTGTATATGTGGGTAGTAGCCATGGTGGGTGTATCTGGTTGTCAATTCGTCCTGTAGCAAAAATATGTTGCAGTTCCCTGGGTTGTGGCTCAAAGACATATGTTTAGCATAAACATTGAATCTAAAGACAGTTTTTTAAAAAAGAGACTGACACGACTACTGCTGAAATGAAGCCTAGCTCAAAAACAAACACAAAGTGATGCACAATAAACAGACTACGTGGCTGAAAAGTGAGAGAACTAAAAAAATGTGTTTTCTCAACGTGTTAACAGGGAAAACAGTCAAGATGTAGAATATGCTGGAGTTTTCCTATGAAAACAAAACCATATGCACTTGTGCATTTTTAATTTAGTGGAATATTTTCACCTCCAGTTGTAATTTGATTTTATTGCTATTAGAATTAACACATCAAATATATATATTTTTAATTATTCGGATTAAAATGTTCAACAAACTGGCAAATCGATACGCTGTAAATCCTAGAATTCTATTTTCTACCGACTTGTTATTGCAGTGTTACTTTGTCAGATTTTTGTCAAAGATGTTGTCGACAAGGTTACTAGATCAAAAATTAACGGCAACCAAATGAGAATGAAGAAATGCTGCCTGCTTAGTGAGTGAATAAAAACCAGACGAAAAAACACGACGCAGATAGATGTGATTAATCAAAGTAAAAGTTGTCATTTTAACTGACAGCACTAATTCTAAGGCTTTGAAATATTGTCAGCACACACACTTTTCCACACACCCCAACAGTCGAACAGGGCTCAAAATTGTAATTTGGTATCACATTTTTGTATCACAATTGTTTGTTTACAATAATTTTTTAGTGACAATTAAACCCACACAACTACCCACAAACACCATGGCCCTGGAGAAAGACCAAGTCTATTTAATTCCATTCCAACTGCTTGGTCCTCTGAAGCAATAAAATATTTGCAGTACTAATCCAGGTTAGCGACATCTATTACAGGTCAATGAACAACGGAGCTCATCCACGGAGAAAGAAAAACATGAAAATAAATGTGCTAATCATTTCCACTCATTCCCACATCGTTTTTTCTCCTGCAGGTTACAGAGTTGTCCAATGAAGGAGAGGGAAGTGAAGGCTGTCTCCGAGTGAACGTCACAGGAGTGTCTAATTAATAACATGCATAACTTCCTGTGACTGAGCTGAGGTGAAATGGTAACTATACACCTGCAACACAGTAACTCTGTGAGGAGAGGAGCAGTGAAGTCGAAATGCAGGCAACCTGCACATATGGAGGAGAGCTGAGAGTGGAGCGGTGGAGCGTCCACATTAATGGTTGACCTCTTCGTTAACCAGGGGCAGATATCAGGCATAAGGTTTAACAAAACCTGCTCAGGTCACCTCCCGCTAAGATTTTATGATGTAAAAAAAGATGTTTTCAATGTCGGTTAAGAGGAGGCTACAAATTAGCAAGGTTTAGGTTACAATTATCTACCAAAAGAGAGGACTAGCCAAATGTTAGCAAAAAACAGCTTAAAGTTTATAGTCCTACAAATTATGAGACAAAAATTAAAAAAACATATGTAAAAAAATGAACAAAACTAAAGCGATGATATGACAGCTTTATATATGTATATATATATGTATATACTGTATTTATAGAGCTGAAAGTTAGGAAAACCTAGTGGAAATAGCTAAGGTCAGTCAAACCTTAGCGATAACTAAAGATCCAGGTACAAATCTGAAGAGGCACTATTAAACAGTTTTGTTGAAGCCAAATAAAACCCAGTTGTTACAACCCAAAATAAGAAAAACAAATATGTTTTATTTGTTAAAGGTAATATTTGTTATATATGTCTTTTTTTTTAAGTCCAATTAGTGCAAAAGCTAAAGTCATGGTGGTGTCTTGGCTGTGTTTATCAGCTGGTGTAAGAGTAGAAGGCTCCGTGAGAGCTGCAGCTTATTTATGATTTGCAGGTGAGGACAGGGTAAACCAGACCACTTCACACATCAGAGGCAGAAGTAGGTCCATTTAATTCTCAGAGCCTCTCTTACTGGATCTCACTGTCCTTTTAGGGGAGACTCCAGAGGCTAGTTAAAAGGTGTCTGATTCTCAGCATGGATCTAATTAGATCTCTGACTGAGGTCTTAACGTCTTCTATGAAATAATAAAGAGGGGGGAAAAAATGGAAGAACTGCGTGGAGGAATAAGGTGCTAAAGCACCTAAGCCTCGCCTCCTCTGCACCTTGGCCCAAGCTGTCCCCTTGCTCCCTCCTTTACTGGAGAAAAACAAAGTCCTGCAGGCTAATGAAGTTTGTAATTAAGGAGATTCTGTCGGGCAGAATGAGTAATTAGAACGTGGTTCCTCCAGGGTGTTAATGGTGGTCAGGCTCAGCTGAGCACAGGCTGCATGTACGGCCAGAGAGAGCAGTAAATAAAACAAAGACAGAGGGGAAGAAGAGAGAGAGAGAGAGAGAGAGAGAGAGGGGGGGGGTGGCTGTTGTTCAATTTCATTCAGATCTTTTCTTTAGAGAGGGCTTTATCGTCTCTGCTCTGCATAAATGTAACACACTGTAAGTTGAGAAACACATTGAAAAAAAATCACCTTCCTGTGAATATTGATTCCAGATGATGCTGTTTAAATAAAAACATTAGTGCATTTGTTAGCCCACTAAATCACTGCACAGATTTGTCATGTGTTGTGAAATCAGATCTAATTTGAGTGAAATGGCTGTGGGACAGGACCGGGCTCTGTTCTTGGAGAAGACATCTCCATTCTAATTATCACATTTACTCCAGATTGGTTGACTGTGCAGATGATAAAGAAAGTTCACCTGGCCTCAATTAACTATATTTATCTCAGATTATCCCTCCATGAGATTTCTGCTCTGGCAAAGAGATTAGCCTTATTAAGAGTCGCCCGTGCAGGATGAACACACTTTCAGACAGAGTAACATCTCTTAAGGACGAGAAATTAAATCAATGAAATGGGAATCAAAAGGGAGAGAGAGCTGCGAGATTCTCTGGAAACATGCATTTTTCTCCTCAGCAGTGGAAAAAAAGTCCAATCTGTGAGCAGTTAAGCATTTGAGAAACAATTTTGTGTTACTATAAATATATACAGTATAAAACTCCAATTAATTCATTGCGATCAACCACATTTTTAATCAACATTTTTAGCAGTATTTGAGCCACGTTTTTTTAATTCAAATGCATTTTACGTGACAGCCTCAACAATAACCAGACAAACACGTGTGACCTTCATCAACTGTTATATTAATCTGTGCTTTTTTCATTTAAACCTAATGGTCTAGAATAGTGTTTCCCAAACTTTTTTTCTGGGGACCCATATTATAAGTCACAAACCTTTGCGACCCAAGTCAATAGACATTACAAACATGATGCGAGACGACCCCCCCAAAAAAAGGTCACGACCCAGTCTTTGGGAAACAATGGTCTAGTATATAATAATAATAATAATGATACACTTTATTTCATAGGCGCCTTTCTGTCACCCATATATACTGTATGTATATATATATAAAAAACTTGCATCACAAGTCTACCTTATTCAAACCACACTCACACTGATGTGCACAGACACACACACACACTCCGCTCACAGCAGTTGTAAGATACAAGAGTGTTTACAAACTGATGTCCCCGACTGATACAGTATTCTTTTCAGAGGTTACTCCCTTTGATCTCCAGTTAACCTCACATTCTCCAAAATCATTTACACTGTTTAGACTGGGAAGTGTCCTGCTGCAAGGCACAACACCTGGGCTTTGAACCCATGACCTCACATCTGAGTGCTCTCAGTCAAGCCCTCTGCTACCTCCCGGTTAGGTAGAGGATCAGCATGGACAGACAAGCCCAGAACTCTTCATTTCCTGTTTCACTTGCCCTTCCCCAAACCAAAAAAAAAGCAAAAAAGAAAACACACTCACACACACTCACACACAGCACCTGTGTTTTCAGGTAATACAGTCCACATAACCAGGATCTGGTCTTTATGAGGACAAGCCGTGTTTCGCAAACAATTTCACAAACCAGTCAAGTGAGTGAGAAGCCGGAGGGAAAATATCGACAACGTTTTTAGTCCTTTTTAATTGAAAAATAAATATAAATATAAGGTGGACTGGACTAACTGTCCAGCCTGCAGATCTATTTCCTGTTGAAAAGGTACGATGCATAGAGATGAGATAAAACAGAAATGTTTCCAATGATGCCAAACAGTGTATGCTCTAATCACGAAAAGGCAAAAAATACTTTTTTCTCTTTTACAAAAGTGGCACAATGGTCGCAAATGTTACTACTTTTCTTAGCGGACGTGCAGGTCTTAATGTCTATTGTCTCTTTTAAGAAACTGATAACTGAAAAATCAATCCATCCATCCATCCATCTGTTTACCACCTCAGGGTCATAGGGTAAACTGTAGCCTATACCAAAAAGACAGTGTCTCAGTCCTTAAAAAGTGCATCACCAAATGCACTTTTTAAAATCTCTATACAACTTTTGGAAAGTGAAGCTACTTTTTCTCCAAATTGTAAAAACAGACAAAGATTTGTTTAGGTGATGTTTCCCTTTGTGTTGACTCATCTCAGCTGCAGACTCATTACAGGTTAAGTAGAGCAGGTGTTTGTCAGCTCCAGGCAGACCTACGTCGATGAGACCTTTTCATGTCGGCTACTTCCTCTCACATTAGTCTTCAGCCAAATTGCTCTGAGAGGAGGCTTGGCCGCACCCAACCCCTCCTCGTCCACGGTGAACTCTCTCCCCTCTGTGCTGCGAGCAGCAGTGGAGATAAAAAAAGCTGAAAAACGGCTCTAGGAATTCTAAATATTAGTGGTTGTAAATCAGCCCCCAGTGGCCTATGAATAGCAATTATCTTTTTCGCGCTAATAAATCCCCCCTCCCCCTTCACAGATAAGATGGTTTCCCTTCCTAAGCTGCAGTAAAAACAGTTAAGTACTGAGCAAGCAAAAAAATGGGAGGGCTGCAGCAAATAAACCAAGAACCTTTAGACAAGGCTTACACTACTTAGAAAAGAAAACATATTGTTTTTTTGTGCTCAGAGTCAGCTGTGTAGGACACATGAATTGACATGCTCACATGACTTTGTGAGTCTCTAATATAACAGTGTTGTATATCGCAAACACTGAGCTCTGCTGTTCTGGGACTTTTATACGTAGTGACTCAAAGTCAGTATTAAGATTTAATAATCAAAAAAAAAGTCGTTCATCCACGACCACAGCCTAACTCCATGTCTCCTCTGCTTAGTGTTTCCACTGTGAATACGTTTGCCTCACCTTAGCTCTCCACTGGGACTCACAGGAATTTATGTTCATAGGAGGAGGAAAAACACTGCAGTCATTAAGAGCCGGACTTTTCATTTCTTCTATAAGGTGACTGAACTCTTACTGCATGTAAAGACTTGAGTTAACCTCATTAAGCTCAGTCACACACTGGATACATAATTGTCCCTGAGAGGATAGCTGGTGCTAATACAAATTAGAAAGATAATTAAGCTACTGAGACTGGCCACTGCATCTCTCAGTGCACCGGATTCACGGAGCCATTATGGTGAATTAGAGCCTTTGTTTACAGTCACAACAAGAGCCTTTTACCACTGTTTGTCAGAAGAGCTGTACGACCTTGATCAATAGTGACTCGTAATGTTGACACTAATGGTCAATTACAGATGATTTGCACTGTGTGAATGGACTACAGTCCTTGTCCTAGTATATGAGTACTATGTAGTTGAGTATTTACTATAGCAATGTTTTTTGCAACAAGCTGGCTTTCAGTTTGTTAATATCGTCATGTCTGGTTAAATTTTACCCGATGATCAGTTAGTCATGAACCAGTGATTTGCCCTGAAGCCTCAAAACATTGTATAGTTTGTATGTGCTTTATTTCTACTTTACAAATAAGGTGTTGTTGTAGCAAAAAGAGGTAAAAACTTCAGCTTTAATAGAAAAACCCCCTGCATTGATGCTAATAGAATTTGCTGTACCAAAAGACACAAAAGGTTCAGTGATCGTCGGTGAACTAAGGGCTTTCCTTCTAGGCCATTCCACCATGACAGCAATAAATAATAAGGAAAACATATACAATTCCAATTTATTCAATTACATAATTTAAAGAGAGTGAGTTGATGAGAAATGCTCTTGACCAGAACATTTTCTCTCAGGTCACTACCTTAGGTTAACCTTTGTTGCCCATCTACAATTACTAGTTAATGACAGTTATTAGTAATTTCAACACATTTTTTACAGCACCACGTTTATAACAGGGCTACACTACTTTAGGTGAAACCCCCAACCCCGATGGGATGCACTGCATTGCAAAATATTAGGAATAAAATGAACGTCAAAATTCAACAACAAAGCTGGGGATGTTGAAAAAGACGTGCAAGAAAAGCTGGGGATGTTGAAAAAGACGTGCGGCTGCTTCTTTCATACACAGGAGTGTAGAAGCAAAAAAACAAACAAGCAAAAAAAACACGCTGCTGGTTGTGTGCCAGCGCTGCCTTCTGTGGTTTCACGCATAACAAACTTGCATGTGCATGGCTCTAAGTAAAGCATTGATTTAAGAGGGCACTTCTTCTTTCCACAGCTTTAGCAAAACAAGCCCCCCATGTTTGGATAGAGCTGGTAAGCAGCTCACTGACCTGAGCAGTGGGTCAGATTAAGTCAGACCCCTCATTCACCCTTACCTCTCACTCCTTCTGCCCCCCCCCCCTCCCCCTCTTCTTCTCAGCCCAGAATGGGGAAAAGGGAAAGTGCTCTTCAGGGCAGGCGAGGCTGCCAGCCAGGTCAAAGGAGTTGCTCAAGAAAACAGGAAACTGACAAGAGAGACAAATGAGAGGGCTCATCCAACCACTGGCGTTTAAGCATTTTGCCACAAAGGTTGATCATCTATAATTGCTGTGCGAGAACTGCCTAAAAGGGGCTTTTTGTTAATACATACCCTGTGAGGGTTCATTTCAGAAAATCAAGTTGTTTCACATAACCCTGTCTTTTGTGTGTAATAATTTGAAGATCAGAGTCATCCATTACTTCATGGCAAATCTGTTTCCACTGGAGCCTGGGATAATAACCAGTAAAAAGGCTCTTACAGTGTGTCACAGACACGGCACAACTGCTGGTTTGAATCCACAATTAGGCAAAACATTAACTGTATGTGTTTTTTTTAAAAGAAAAAAAAAACAAAGTAAACATTATGACAAGGCAAGAATCTGAACTGATGAACTGGACTGAGTGTCCACAATAAGTTAGCTATGTGTTTTATCTGGACAAGCTGGAGGGAGGATTTTCCGTGTGTGAGTGAGGGGAGGGGGGTGTAGGAAAGCTGCTTCTGGCCAAAAGCAAAAGATAACTGAAGGGGAGTGGAGGTGATGGTGGTGGGGCACAATGGAGCGACCAGAGTAATCAGTGAGCGATCTGGGGCGGTGTTTAGTGGCGCTGTAAGATCTCCTAAACTAACCCTAATTTCCCCTGTTGTAGGAGATGTGTGAGGTGAGGTGAAGAGGGGCAGGGGGAGGAGGAGGAGGGCAGTTCTTTGGTCTGTCAAAGTGGAGCTAATCTGAACCTGAGGCACCACGTTCACTTTTGATGGAGGCCAGTGATAGGACGTGGAGGCAGAGCAGAAGGAAGAGGAGGAGGAGGAGGAGGAGGAGGAGGAGGATGAAAGATCACCCACACCTGTGAGGGGCTGCCGAAAGTTACAACTCACTCAAAGAGGCCTTTCTATCTCTGCTCCATTTGTCAAAGATGATGGGGCAGCGGCGGCAGCAGCAGCAGCAGCAGCAACAACAACAGCAGCAGCAGCAACAACAACAGCAGCAGCAGCAACAACAACAGCAGCAGCAGCAACAACAACAGCAGCAGCAGCAGCAACAACAACAGCAGCAGCAGCAACAACAACAACAGCAACAGCAGCAGCAGCAGCAGCAGCATGTTCGCCTGTTTCCACCACAGCCTCATCATGTGACGCCTTTAGATTTCTTACATTTTACAATTAATACAATATATTTAAACCTGTAT
Organism: Cynoglossus semilaevis; assembly: GCF_000523025.1. Lineage (NCBI taxonomy): Eukaryota > Metazoa > Chordata > Actinopteri > Pleuronectiformes > Cynoglossidae > Cynoglossus > Cynoglossus semilaevis. The sequence continues at coordinate 11,047,904 of NC_024318.1, read as the reverse complement.
TTAGATGTAAAGTTCATTCACTCCATCAAAATAAAACTGAAAAGATCCGACTGAAATTGAATTATTTTTTTCATAGTCACTCCCGTATAAGACACTTCTGGCCAAAGGCAAGATAACTGAAGAGGCGTAGGTTTAGAAAAGTACACTTGAGATAACTCTAATGTACTTATCAGCTTTATATAGAAACAATTTAACCATCTGGTTCCAAAAATAGAACTGTGGAGGTCAAAAGGAAGCACCTGTAGTTTGTAGGGTTTTTTTTTTTTTTTTGGTAACATTTTCACTCTGGAGATTTTACCAGCAGCTTTTTATGTAAGTCATCGATGCCTGGTTGAAGCCATCACAGGGGAACAGTAAAGTACAGTTGATATATATATGCAGCTGTTTTTGCTTGTCTAAGATCCCCAGGACCTTCCAGTAGTGAAAGGTCCTTCTGGTCAGAGTGACTTGCTGTTTCAAACAAACCACCTGATGTGTTTTTAATGCCTTGCGGAGCCTATTAAGATTAAGTAATGTTTTTTAGTATTAATCAGTTCCTTACAAGATGATGCTGTGTTTGGGAATGTAGCCTTTGTGAAAGAACGGTGTTTGTAGTGAGAGTCACCTACCTCTCTGTCTCTCTGTCTCTCCAGGGAAGGTCTTTACTGTCGTTCAGAAATCAGCCACAGGAAAAGATAGGATGACTTCTGCAAGGACAACAATAAAATATATTAAAGGATGAGGTTAATAAAATGTCTTGGGTCATAAAATCAACCTACACTGGATTTGTACAGTGTGGAAAAATGCACATGATTAACTACAAAAATATTTTTTTGGAATGACAAAATAATTGCAAGAATGTTGCATGGCACTTGTAGTAATATTTTTAATTTGTGATATTTGATTTGTAATGATAATAGTGATAATCTTTGGCTAAAAGCTATGGTACAGTGTTGCAGTGTTGCATTTCTGTGTGGTCAGTTGATCAGTTGCAGGAGGTCAGTGTTGTAAGCCGTATGTCGTGTCATAAAGGTGCAGCTACTTTTCTGAGAGTCCTCGTCTCATTTGTGGTCTACCTCTATTACCACAGTGTGTAACAGAGCAGCTTATTATCACATCCGTCAATGCCTTAGGTACAGTGTATGCAGCAGGTAGTTTCAGGCGCAGCTTTACGTTAAATGTGTTAAGAGATATTTAATCCCTATACTCTAGTTCTGGTTATTTTAACCTCCATAGCCATAATAATACTTTTGCTCATATAGCAGTTCAGAAAATGCCGGGAGCGTCTGGATCAGAGAGCATGTGTGTCGGGCAGGTGGAAAGCACCACATGTATTGGCATATCTTCTGAACTATGAATAAAATGCCCCCTTTGTCCCGACATGACGGGGTGAATTCCCAGGCAGAGGTAGCTGCTAAAAAACAAAAGCATATGGAGGAAAAGGGAATCATAAAGATTCTGTTTCCGCTGCCCCGGAGTCCCACCGAGACTAAAGTATCAACTTAAGGCCAGGAATGAGTGTACACTGTGAGACAGCGAGTCTGTAAATTATTATCCAGACAAGGAGAATAAGCATCACTGCTTCGAAAAACACAGCCAGCTCCAGGCAGGGGATGAACGTGATTGTGATGTACATGTGTATATTTTAAATGGCTCATGTTAATTGTGCACTCATGCGAACATATTGAGATGTTTCACCAGCACTGGCTTCGACATCGCTGCTAGACCCATTACCTTTGAGGATCTGTAGCGGTGCAAGTGCTCCCTCTCCTCCTGACCACTAAACTCATGTGGAATGTTTTTGTGGAGGGTGGTTTGGATTTTTCATGCCTGGGAGTTTCACTTGCAAATCAATTCCCATATGTTGGACCATTTAAATGTGATATGGCCTGGATTTACAGTTTGGGATGAGCTCTAACATCACAGCTCACACAATAGAGGCATGCAAATATATACTACAGCTGGGACTTCAAAGTGTTTATGTCAGAATTATTTACAGACAAAACACAAACAAAAAACTATTTTATTTCACCTTCTCAGTTCTCTCATTTTTGGTTCAGACAGCCCAGTGGGTGGTGGTAATGCATCTATAGGTTACATTGCTAGGGTGCATTAAATTGCATTAGTGAACAGTGATGAAGGACGAGTTGGAATTTTATTTTAAACAGCTTGGATTATAGTGTGATTGCAAAGCTATCAACAAAATGCAGCGCAGACACTGGAGCTAATGATAACTAACAGTCCTTGTACTTACAAACGGTGTAGCAAGTGACACAAAGTTAAACAATAATATAATAATTTGCTCCATTTAAAAATCGTCTTTTTGTGTCAAATATTGCCATTTAATTTTCAAACAATAATTAATTATAGATAATTATTTACAAAGAATTTTGCAGATTTATTTTCATTCATTATATATAAGGACAAGTCCTTATACACCAAAGAATTTTGCAGATTTATTTTCATTGTGTATAAGGACTTGTCCTATATAAGGGAGAAATGTCTTACACTGAAGTGGCCATTCTCGTGCAGTGCAACAAATACAACACCTTCACAGCTTCTGTAAAGAGAACCCATTAAAATATGAGCAGAAGTCATTGCAGAATTATGGTATAAGCATATCTACTGTGTTTGACGAGTTAGAATAACAGGCGTATGTACAGTACATAAGGCTAGGTGCTTTTTGAGAAGACATGCAGGGCAACATCCCCGGGAGGGTCGATAGGTGAGGAAATATCCCTGTTATCGACTGTTGTGAAAAACAAGCGAGGAGGCAGCTCACAGATCACACTTTACAGGTAGAGCCAATTAAGATTTCCTTGAAGAACCGAGGTCATTTGAACACGACAGAAGCCTAGTGACGGCTCCGTCTAAACCTTTAACACCAGCAAAGAAAATGCAGGACCACTCACTCTCCTGCTGCTCAACAGGAAGAGGTCAATGCTAGTTTTTCACTGAAAAGTAATGGGTACAAGGCTTTTTTTTAACACCACTGATCCACATTCTTACTTCCAAACTGGAGGGAGTAGCTGTGGTGAAACAACAATCAAAGACCAGGTCAGACACACAGATCAATCACCTGTGAGAGCATCTCATCCTTTCATCTGCCAGCCTGTTCTGGTGTGTGTGTGTGTGTGTGTGTGTGTGGCAGCGTATCATAACGGCTGTGAACAGCTAGCTGGTGTGAGAAAGTGTTGCTGGAATATTTCGCCACATGGCGGGAAGGAACAATTGTGAGTACAGCACCGTCTCTGCAGGGATTAGTGGTAGCAATAAGTGGGGATGTGATGCTGTGGGGGGGCCACGTCCCCCTGCTCCCTCATTAAATCTCTGGCAGCTGCCCTTTATCACAGCTCTGCTCCTGCACTATACTGTACCATCAGCACCCTGGCGGCACCCAACAGTGCCAGTTGTAGGACCCTTGACCCCGTGCTGAAGTCTTCCCTGACAGCCCGAGGAAGGTTTAATTGCAGACTTTTATGAGTAAAGAGCAGATGGTTTACATGCAGACATTTTTTCATGTGTTTTTTTTTTTTTTTTTACAGAAAATGATTTTTTGCAGGAGTTCCTAAACCAGTAAAAGTTAATAAACTGATAACGTCCCGTAGACCACAGATTAATATCATTAATGACTCAGCTGAAAAATGTGATTAAAACAATAAACCTTTTCTCTGGTAGATACAGGAGATCCTCGGTTTACGACGTCCTCGACCCGAGGTGTTTTCTGGGTACGGCGCCATCTCCCATAAATTTGTTAAGAAAGTCTTGTTCATCATTTCTACGTACAAAGTTAAAGAACCTTTCAGGGAGGCGTCTTCTCAAGATTTGTTATATTTGGGCTAAAATGTCTACTTGTGTTGTTTACCTTTAAGTTATTATTAGTCTATATTTAATTATTGCCATATGGATTTTACTTTTGTTTACATTTTATTTCCGAGCTTAGCTTGAGGTATTTCAGAGACTTTAGCTACTTTTGCAATGTGACTCGATGACCATTTGTTATCAAATCTGACCTTTACACCTCTACATGACATCAGTGTCTGTTGTTGTATGGAACGATGTGTGTTCCATAGTAACGTCATATGTAAAAAAAAAATCAAAATCAAATAATTTTCACAAACAAACGAACTTGCATCGCTTTTGAATACAAACAAAAAGGTGTCTTGGAACATTACCCAGAATGCTGTGCCTGAGGCTGTTCCTACAGAGCAGAGATGGGCTGCTCTTCAGATAGGGAGGCGGGCGGGGGGGCAATACTAGGCGTGAGGTGCTGTAATGACAGGCCTTACAATTCTCTCCGCAACGCCCACTTTTGTGAAGTTTGTCGATTTCTTCAGGCGTCATTTTTTTTCAACCATCAGGCTTTAATTTAAAGACAATGTCTAATGTTTTTCAGATTTAGTTTGCACATAAAACACTTTTATGCATACGTGTTCTGTCAGTGTAGGATCTCACTTTATTAAAAGCATCTCTCAGGGAAGGTTTTTGTCATCCATTTCTGGGCTTTGTCAAAATGCGTCTTGATAGGCGGCTTCTTTTTAAACAGAGGTGAAAAGTCAGGCTGAGTTCACAACAACGGCTTGTCTGACTGTGATGTGTGACAAGGGGAGCGCAGAAGCAGTTTGTCTTAAAAATGACTAAGCGTCGGCTCATGCAGTTATACAGTAGTTACACATGTGGGCGTAGTTTTTTTTTTACCTTGACTTTTCTCCTTCACTTGACCTGTGCCGTTGTGGCAGTTCCTTCATTCGGGCAGGGAACCAATGTGCTCTGTTTACCAGAACTAACACAAAAATTCCTGAATATCACACCTGGAGCTTCCCTGTTGTAAACGGCCATCTGTCTCATCTCTAGTATTACAGTCCAACAATCTACAAATGCAAATTCACTGATAAGGTTTATGAAAACAAGTTCAACTGTATTGTGCTATCTCTGTCGATCAGCAACTGCACTGCTGGATAAAAACGTTGAATATCTTCTTGACGTCAATCTCTGATATCTGCATTATAAAATGTGAATGTAATTTCAAGGTAATTAAGATGATCTTGTTGCGATTTTTTTTTTTTTTTCAATTTAGGAGCCTTTCTGCCAATATAGTTCTTGGTATACCAGCCCTGGAAATACTAAATCAATTTTGAATCCATGTATTGAGTGTATCACAAATCATGATTGCATCTTCAAATCCACCTGTTTTCTTTAATCGTGCTTCGTGTAATTACACCGCCACAGAGCAGAGGTAATATTCAAGGTGGCTGACTTACACTGATACTGGCTGAAGTAAAAAAAAAAAAAACTGCTGTCCAAAGAGTGCGACTCAATCACTGTAGCGTGCACAGATTGTAGAGATTGATTGCTGCCACTCGGCCCCTCCCATTGGTCACTGAGTGTGTTGCAATAACCTGAAGAGCCACTGCATTTAAAAGAGACTAACAGCCATGATGGAGATCTCTATCCCAGGTTCCATATCTGATGGAGGGCTCTAAAGATCAAACGTGTGGCCAAACATTTGGCATTCCTCACGCTCCTTCTTTTGATGTGGTGAACCACCTCCTTTTGCAGGGTGCAGTCTTCATATCAGCAACATTTTTACTGTTAATCCATTCGGTCTTTTTTACTGTTTGCTTTGAGGGCAGAGTTGTATGACTGCTCCACAGAACCGCGCGTCGAACTTCAAATCGCTCGCTACGCACAATATACTGTAGTTTTGTTAAAAGGAATGTAAAAGGTAAATAAAATCACTAACTGTAGCAGCAAAGTTAAGTAATGATTAGTCCATTGTTGCCACTGCAAATAAAAGTGCAGCGCAGTGTTTACCAAATGTTTGTTCAGAGTCCAACATAAATATAACAACGTCCCAGGTTTACTATCGTCAGATTACAATGAGTGAAACATCTGTATGAGCCGCTGATAAAAACTCCAGCCTGAAAATATTAACTATAATTAACTATAATTACTAACATTTTCACCTGTGAGTAGGTTCTTTATAAAATGTCCAGAGCAGAGACTGGATATCTGCAGAGTTTGTATTGAACTCCAACACTGATGTGGCTCTCAGCTCATTTGAATCTCAGACCCCTGCTATAAAAACTTTAAATACAAGATGCATATTCTATTCTATTCTATTCTATTCTATTTCTCTTTTCTGTTGTCTAACATTAGAGGTACATTACAAAAAATAAATGAATAAATAAATAAACAAATAATAAATATAAATTTAATTCAGACTCTTCTGTGTCAAGTCATTGCTACAAGAGGTTCTTGGTTTATCCATAAAAAAGTTTTACACGAATACACAACAACACTAATTTATTATATTTTGGCCTGCATCTGTAATTTACATGAAGTAGTTAAGATGCAGACAGCCTTTATCTGAAAAATGTCTGGAAACTGGAGGCTAATAATGATAAGTGAGAGTTCTAGACAAATCACTTCACGGGAGAAATTATGGGGGATTATTTCTGAAAGGCAGAAATAAACGCTTCTTATTAAATCATGTCTCTTCCCACTTCTTCATGCGTTTCATGGCTGGTCAACAGTAATCAGTTTACCGTCTGGCTCTCTCACAGAAATTCACTTTTCATTCGCACAAACAGTGTGATAGATTCAAGGGCCCATTTATATAAAGCCCTGATGCATTCGAGTGCAGTTACTCTGGCAAGAAAAAAAAAAAAAAAAAGGACAACTCCCCATTAATCTACAGTAAAACCTATGGTTTTTGTTAAAAGATTTACCCATAATTCTTAGTGACTGCATGTCTTCTCCTCACACCGAGCAGGCACATTTGGACTTTTTTGCGCACATTAGAGCACATACACATGAGAACACACACATGCACCCACACACACACACACTGTATAATTTATAAAGCCTAAGCTCTTTCAATGCTCCAAAATGCCAGATAAACTTTTCTCATTTGCTCCTAATTTGGTCACGCGAGATAATGCCAACATCTGAAGGCTTTTTAAACTGCTTTTTAAAATGCATTCCTGAAAGGAGCTGGCACTGGCACCTCTGCACCTTGTCAGCTCCAATAATTATTTCCAATCCGGAGCTAGTCCTTAATATGCTGATTAATCCAGGCCCCTCCTCGCTGTGAGATGCATTCAGCTCCATTAATTTTTCAAAAAGGCCTCACTCTTTTTTTTCTTTTTTTGCTGGGAGCCCTGCAGATGTCAGAGCTGTGGCAGAGAAAGCCATTAGAAGTTAACACCTCCCATGAACACCCCCCCACCCAGCCTGGCATGGACCAGACAGCAACATTAAGGACAATGTCTGCAACGTGGACATCAATGTCTTCGCCTGGCCTCTCCAAAACAACAATAATGGAGTGAAACATGCAGTGAAATATTATGTGGTATTATTTCATTGACTGTATTTTGCATAACTCAACTACAGTTTTCAACCTGTCCTCCTAAATCTCCAGTATCCATACATGTATATACAAGATTTCAATTCTTTTAGAGTAAAGATAAACAATTAACAAAAGTGAGGCAAGTGAAATATTGTGCACTTTGCAATATAATAAAATGGGAATATATATATATATATATACTGTACGCAGACAGAGCGAGAGAAAGAGAAAAAGAGAGAAGGAAAAAGAGAGGGAGAGTGCTCAAGGCACAATGGGAGTTTCTCCAGAACTCTAGGCCTTGAGCTGGAGGATTTACAATCAGGGGTTTCCTGAGCCAACCCTAAAACGATTAAAAAAAGAATTAGTTTTAAGTCCAGGTTAAGTAAGTGCAGAGAGGGTGTCTGTTGCCCACACCTATACTGGACAGACGCCCAGTAACTGACTAGTTTCCCTTCCCTTCACCTCTTACTCCCTCTGAAACCACTAGTACGTCGCAGAAGCTACTGGAATGGCCGCGTACCTCTCTACCCACTACAGGTATTGTCAACACAATGGCTTTCGTTTCTTGGGAATTTTTCAGGATTTGTGGAGATCTTCGTGTCGTGTGTCCCTGTTCCTCTCCCACAGACGCTGAGCTTAAAGATTGGTAGCCAGGTCTGACATCAGTCTCTGTGAAAAAGTCCTTTACAATCGCTCGCTAGATTCAAAGCGATTCGAAATCCTTGCTCCAACCTCCTCTCACTCCAAAGCTTTGTGTGGCTCCCCCCTCATGCAGACTGGTTACAAGCTGTCTCAATTGAGGAAATCCCCCCCTTCAAGCAGCTTTTATCTGCCCATAGGTAGGTGAATGGTGAAAATTAGGATTCCTGGAGAGACTTGGTATGGAGAGAATAGAAACAAAGACTTCCCCATGTCGGGAACCGATGTCTCTTTTTCCACTGCTTTTCCCTTTCATCCCAAGGGCTCCTGTCAGACACAGGCAAGGAGAAGGAGAGCACATATAATACCTTTTAAGAGGCTGCCAGTTCTCTCCCATGCGATAAGCTCCGCTTGAATCACAATGGCATTTCAAACCCAGCAGTCACCCCACTGTAGGCCTGAGAACACACTCCAGCATACACATCAACATCCACATGCAAAACCACATTCAATATAGCACTGTAGCTAATTACACAAACAATGTTGGATCCATGCTCATTAATTAAACGACATGAATTCCCAAAAACTAGGACTCACAGATGGTCTGGGAGAAATATAACAAGTAGCCCCAAGAACTGACTCTGACAGTAAGTCCATCATCTCTGAAGATACGGCAGAAACAATGGGAGACTACAGGGAGAAGACTGTGATTTAAAGTAGACTTGGTAATCACCATGTATTAGTGAGTCAGGAGACAATCGTTTGTCATCGACATACAGTATAAATACAACAACTTATTCATTTAAACAACCATCCATCTACTCCTCAGTGCTTATTCGGCCCCGTCTATACAGTAGTATTTTGTATAGAATCCTACACAGCAAAGTATTCAACAGTCTGTCTGAACAGAGGCAGTGTCAAACTCCCAGGCCTTTTGAATGTTAATGAAATGGAGGTGTTAGAATGTCAGAAATCTGTCCAGAAACGATAACAGTACAACTGCTGTTTACAATGAGCACGCTTCAGCTCCAAAAAACCCAAAGTGCAGCCTCATTTACGTGCTAATGTGCAGAGACAGATAAAGGACGGAGGAGCGATCACATGCCCTGTCAGAGAGTCACCCTTTGAACCATCGCTCATGCTGCTGAAGAGGGGGGAAATTAAAGAGTCTCAGCAGGTTTAACACCTTTCAAACACAACTCAGACTCCACTCCAGTCCTCACGTCTGTGACAGAGAGGAGAAAAATAACTGCATTACTGCCATCATGCACATACAACCCAGCTTTCAGGACAGTGTCAACTGTCAGGATTCTTTATGGGAAGTTCTTCTAATAAATATAGTAAATAAGAAGAGTGAGAGAAAAAGTTGAGGTAAAGTTCTTATAAGAATAAATCACAGTTTTATATGAGTTAGTTAAATTCCCATTTGTGTATTAAATGCCTTTTGCTAATTTACCGTTAAAGTACCAATATATATAAAATATATATGTATCAAAAGCTGATATGAGCAAAAGCATCCACCAGTATGTGACAAGATACTGATGCTGCATCTCTACCTTTCACAGATTCTTTAAGATCTAAGCAGGATGTTGCACATCACCATCAAACCAAGGTTACTGTACGGAACAACAAGGAGACTCTGGACAACTGTTACCTTTACATCCACCTGCTGCAATGAATCTGAAGAAGTGCTAATGTAAGAGTGAAGTCACTCATCCTAAGGCTTGGCTGCAACGTCTACATACAGTATCTTGGGAGACATTTTCCTTCTTGCCAGGCTAATCCCTTCAATAAGAAATGTATTATTTTAGAATATGTGCAAATTCAGAAAATATTAGATAATGAAGCACAGGTAAAAACTGGGATATGCGTAAACAACGCTTATAAGGACGTCTGGACCTTCGTCTGTTGGCATCTGCAAGTTCTCTGCCAAACATCATATCGTCAAGTCTTACTTTTTGTCTTAATTTGCTTTTAAAGGGATTGAGTTTACAAAACTGTTACCCTGCTAAGATAATGTATAATTCAATTACAGTATAGTTAGTACATTTATATGCAGGGATTTGCAACATCCTCGAACGTCTGAATATTTTTGATCATGTGCCTTATACTTCCAATGGGCCAAGGGAAGCCTGATGTAAGAGATTTATGAGGCTACACAGAAAGAAACACTATGATTGTTATTTCAAACATCTGATTGTTGTTCAACATTCTCCACCTTTTGTTTTAATGCAACAACTAAAAAGGACATGCCCTTTCTACATTAGGAAAATTAAGTCTGTAAAGCCTCTCCATATTTATCCATCGGAGGAAAAAACAACACGCACACTCCCTGGACTCTGTTAGTTGTGGTGTTGGTGGTGACCTTAAATTTAAAAAAGAAAACCCGACTGTGGCAGATTTGTGTCTAGTGTCACTGTTTAATCTTCCTGATGACTTCAGTCTCGTCCTGAGGTCAGCGGGATGAAACATTAACAGAGCTTTACCAAAATGTTTTGACATTTCGTACTGGAAAAGAAGTGTGGCACAAACACTTTGTAACTGTCTGGAATATTCCTGTTGAGTAAACTCCACCCATCTGGTGGTCGAGCGTGGTTAAAACAAATGAACTGCTAAAGCGTCATGACCCTGATGTGTGTAGGTTTAAAATGAGGTAACAGAGGACTGATGGTGCATATACGTTACTCCAGCTGCAGAGCCTTTTTGTCAGTGAGTCAGTGTGAGCAGAGGCAGTTAACTCACCATCTCCTCGCGCAGCGTTTAAGTGATCTAAGGTTTGAACAAATAGACCTGCGTGTTCTCCACGATCGCAGCCATTGTGCTGATGAGAGCAGCCGGCTTGGGCACATTAGCGGTGCTGCTTTAACAGCTACCACATGCTGCTGAAATATTAAGTAATGTACCTGTAATATTCCCTCTGTTAGTTAATATTTGACATTTGATGTTACTCGGTATAAAAGGCTTGGGCTGGCCCGTGGTCACAGTTTGATACCTCTGTTCTCGATCTGTTCACACATGCTTACACTTTTACAGACGCCGTCTGATCTAACTTATTGGTGGTTGTGTAATGTGTTCCCATAATTCATAAAAATGCCCACATAAAAGCCAACACTCTCACTCAGGGGTCCCACGGGCTGTAATAACTCTCTGCCTTTTCACATTACATGAATACGATTGGCTGACTTTTATCGTGTTAACCCCTTAGGAATTTAGATTTTTATTCACGTTGAGAAAATATGCTTAAGAAATTATTACATTCTTTGGCAAACAAGATGAAGCAATGAGGTAAAATATTGGGCTAAATAAATAAAAAAAAAACATGTTTTTGTAATTGAAGAAAAAGGTTGAGTGTAATTTCTCGAGTGATTTTTGAAACAGAGAATCGCGTAGATAACAACTGTATTATGTAAGGAATTAACAGCTCAGGAGAAAAAGCCAAAGAGACAAATCAGAGTTACACTAAGAACTGGCATTATACTTCTAATTAGGGAAACAATTTAAATTTGAAAACATTAAAAATACTCTTGCGTAAATCTTTGAAACATCACAAATATCACCTAAAATTAAATATTCTTAAAAAAAGCTCATTTAACCATTAGTGCTTGAATTGTAAATAATTAGAGAAGAAAGACAATTTCACAATATGTGGATACAGTTTCTTTAAAGAAGATGTCACAACACACCTTTCACAAATCTAAAAGCAGCTCCAACAAAAACCACGAACTGTAAAATCGGACTAAGGAGCAACATTCCAACACAGGGGAGTTATGATGTAATAAAACAGGAATGGTATTGTGATGAAAGTTAGGATAGCATGACTCTTCTCCCTGTTCTACCGTCGTCTCATTATGAGATGTTTTGCTTGCAACAACAAAAATAACACAAAAGGAACCCCGACAGCTGGAGTTCAGGGAAGGGGCAGCGCAGAATGCAAAAGAGTTGCTTCGAGCAGTGGATCGGCATTACAGGAATTTTTTAATTTCCTGTTACTCAATAATTCAGCTCTACTTAGGTCCTTGGACAACATCCTGCACTGAACCCCGTCTGATTTGTCCAATCCATTAAACAGATGCAGGGGAAACGCGCTCTAATCCTTTATCATTGGTCCATGCCTTGGTGGCCCAGGTAGTGGGTCTGTCGGTGGTTGGACAGGCTTAGTGATGTCACTGACCGGAGACCAGACCGCGACAACCCCCTCACTCTGCACACTGGTGATTATTTCATCCTTCAGGCCTTTTATGAGCGCATGGTGATAAAGTCAACGGTTTAGTCGTCTTTTAGTGGAGAACTAAAAAAGAAAAAGTCAGATGTGAGGCCGAAGCGCTCAGGTGGTAAGTGTTTTACAGTGGGGCGTGGACTTCCAGGCCTGCAGGGCGGTGGAGCTGGTTTTCTCCTGAGGAGCTCTTAGTCTACTGCTCTCCTTCCCACCTCCTCACCATGCACTCGCCGTGGCTGTTCAGGGTCAAATAAATCACCTGCCATCGCAGGTGCTGACCTGTTGTTTATTAGTGAATGTCTAAAGGACAAGTTTTGAGAGGGGGAGGAGTTGGGCAGAGGTAGTCAGGGGGTTAAAGCACTAGTCCCAGGTCTTAAGGTTGATTTAGCAGCCCCTCTGGGAGGCTGCTGTACTACCCTGAAGAAACGAATGCCAATAAATGCTGCTGTGACGGATGTTTGAGAGGGTCTTAATCGTCTTGTTAAAAAGAAAGATGATGGTATGCAGGGAGAAAATGTTCTCCTGGTGCTGTGAGCGTTAAGGATACGAGTCCTCAGTGTTGAGAAATGCCTGTTGACCACTGTTTGGACAAACTCTAACTGGTGTCTTTACATTTTACTCCACTCACGGGGTATAAAATTTCATAAATTCAACATTCTTGAAATGACTGAAAAACAACAATGAAATGTTTTATTCTGGGAATCAACTCATTAGGGAGAGTGTGCGTAGATAAGTGGAGGGGGAATGGGGGCCAGGGAGGGGGGCTGAGGCTGAGTAAGACTTCTTCTCCAGTCTCACTACTTCTTCACCAAACCCCTAAGCTGTGGTTGCCCATCACACTTCATTTACACTGTGCTGGTAACAATCAGAAGACGTCAATATAGACACAGACAATAGGGCCACTGACATATACAGATGACAAACTTAACTTAATCTAAACATTTGTAACCATTTTCCACCAGAGGAATAAAAAATAATATACATGCGACTGCCATCTGTCAAAAATGACAGACACTGATGAGACTGTGGAAATGAATTGTATCTCTGCTCCACGACCCCTTCAGTCAGTGAGTTTGTTGTATAACCCTAACCTCTGAGACATGCCAGGACTGAGCACAGCCTGATCTTCAGCTATCTCATGAATTACACCGTTGTCTCCTAACTGCTGATTTAACCTCCTCAGTCAGGTGAGCTGTAAGCACTAGGGGTCTTAGCGGCGCACTGCTGCCACCATCCCTCAACGACTGGCACCTTCCACCGCGGTTAAGTCAAGCTGAAAATTTTTAAATTAAAGGAACGATTGTCTAAACATTTGTACACTCCGTTTCTGTGTACATATGCTTTTGTCTACACCGAGGGCTGCCACAAAGCTGGCAAAACAACATTAGTCTGAGAAAGCGGCGCAAAATATCGGTATCAAATGATGTCATCTGGCCATGTAATGTAAAGCGAAGATGGAGCTCGATCAATTAGGATTTGCAGTGGAGCAGAAAATAGCCTGTGACAGAGGGAAGGTGCCAGAATGTATGAGGAAAAATAAACTTTCCCTCTGACTCCAGTACCAGTGCAGATTCACAATCAAGGCAGAGAATGTACATCCATGTAGAGACTGTGGAAAACATGACAATATCATATGTTCATATGTGGTCATATAAATAAAATAATAAACAATATCATGTGTTTGTTCATTTTATATAAGAGCAATAGCAAAGACTCAGTCGCCAGCCTCCTGAGGAAGAACATGAGGAACATGTTCAACTGTGTGTAATCTGTGTACTTTTAGAAGACATTGACAGTACTGTGAAGGACCGCTCAGACTAAGCCTGTTTTGTTTGTGTTACAAAATACAACAACGATTTCAAGGCGTTCTAAGCACTTCTCCAAAAATACAAGAAAGGTCTTTGACCTTGGAACATGTCACAAGAAAACCTAAGGCGACGTGACTAACATTGCGAGTTTCACATCTTTTTAGCCTTGTTTACATTTTCATTCTTCAGCCTAACTAAACTTAACCTTTGACCTTACATGATATGCATTCTGATTTGGTCAATTTCAAGTCCATTTAGTGGTTCCATAGTGTAGCAGGTATTATGCTTGCCTTACACATCTGACCTAGCCTTGAGCCCCAGAGGAACGGCGACTCCTGTGACAGATTGTGTGGGTTACACAGGCTCACACTGCAAATTTCCCCAGTAGGATGAATAAGGGACTATTATTATTATTATTATTATTATTATTATTATTATTATTATTATTATTATTATTATTATTATTATTATTATTATTATTATTATTATTATACACATAAACTATATGTTTATTTTGTCTCCATATTTCAGGGATCATGCAAAATATTGCCAATTTTTGTGCCAGAAAAAAACAAAGCAAAAATGTTTGTAATGTTTGATTTGAATGAAAGAAATTCAAACAAACTTTATTATTATTATTTTGAGGAGTGAGTACCCATGACTTCTGACAGCAGTAAAATTCGACCAGTCGTGAATTTATTCCGGTCCTAATTCCCATCTGTCTCCACCTTAAAAATATCTTGTTCTGTCACATCAGTAAACCTGTAAAGTTTATGACTGCGTACTCTGTAGTTTGTAGAAGATATTATCAGAATGCACATCAGCATGTCAAAGTGAGTTATGCTATGAATCAGTTCAAATGACTTATCGCATGCTCCATCTGAGGCCTCACCTTGATCTGTTTTCAAACGCTCTGTCTCTAACAGAATACTTCCTGTCAGAGAGCAAGTCTGTACAGTGGGATTGTGCTGCGACGGCTCACTTCGTGGCTGTGGTTGAGTCAGAGGTGGAAAGCCAGGGCTTGACAGGCACGTGTAATAAAGCAGAGAGTTGAGATGTCACCCCTGAGTGCAGCCCGGGGCAACTGCAGCCCAGCAAGTGTCGAAGAATTCTTTTGGTATAATGTAAGTCTTTGTTTAAGTTGTACAGACGAAATGGGAAATATGTTCATGCTTGACGTGTTCTTGTAATACCGCGGTAATGCGTGTCAAAAACCGATGGCCATTCCAAATACCTTTGGGCATCGTGTGTCACTTTGGTGTTAAAACCACAATCCAAGCGCAGGTGTAGCCATAATTGTTTCACTTTAGAATATGTGATTAATGGCAGCAAGCAGTTTTGACGTGTGGGCAACATAAATATTATTAATTAGTCATTTCAACATCAACTGCTTAAAATTCAGACTTGTTCTGTTTAATAGCTGTCTGTCAAATAAACATCTGAGAGCATTGTGTTGGACTGGTTACACTGACTCCAACTGTTATAAAATGTTTGTAATAAGCCAGATTAGCAGCCATCTTTCAGAACAGTGGTTTGTTTTTAACAACAGGAATGATAACCACACAAAAAAGTGCACATCAGAATGAAATTCCATTATTAAATTCTAGTTAGAGAAGAAGGAATCTCTATAAACATGGTAACCAGTTAGAATGAAGGCTGAATTGGAGATAAAGAAGGCATTTTGCTTTGGATTAAGGGAGGAAGTGGCAAGGTTGATTATTTTGGTCGATGAATTGTGGATGGTGGTTCAACATTAAGGACTAATAATGTGATACTTGGTCATTCTTTACACTCCTTCAGCTGTTTTGCTGGGGTCCAAATGGTTTATTTATCATTGAACGTGTAGACCCAGAAAGATCCCATCAAAAGAAAGGGAAAATACAAGCAGAGGGCAGCGACCCGGCCAGATATTTCTTGTAGTCCAATAAAAGAACTGACAGATTTTGTTTATGGGTCAACGGGACGTTATTGTCACTCTACCTTTAAGCTTTACCAGTAACTGAAGTACAGTTTCAACTGATAAAGCTAATAATAATGTGTGAACGATCAATTTACCGCATTGTTTTCTTTAACAATGGCTAAACATTAACAAGCTATTTTCTCTATTTATCTCCATGACACAAACACATCTTTCTATGTTTTTGTTGTTGTTTTTTTATCTGCTCTATTTCAAGGAGGCAGGAAACACTTTGCGCTGCTAAACGATGTTAATCCCTGCCCCAGGACTCAGACGACACACAAGTACAAATTTTCAGCTGCTTTAATTACCCGATTTCAAAAACAAACAATGAGTTTTCCTCTGAGAGAGAGATGCTCGTGGAAAACAAACAACCTTTAGGCTCACAGATGGTTATCAGCATCTTCTGAAGATCAGCACTCAGACATCTTATACTCTTGAAATAACCCAGTCCAGGGTTGTGACACTTGAAAGTGTGGATCTAAGTTTCCTATACTTAATTAATTCTTTATCCTCGGATCAAAAGGCACCAACTTTAAGGGCAGTTGATTTTGGAGTTGATTTATATGACTGAGATACACATTTCAGCCACTGGAACAAGGTGTGTCTGTTTCACGCATGAGTCGAACTCTCTTTGAAGCACAAAGATGTGCTCTGTTCTCTGCTGACCACCTGAGTATTGCTGCCCAGCGTTTAAGGTTTTGATTATATTTTATGAGTCCTAATTGAGACTGGCCTGGCCTGACGGTGGCTCA
>NC_024318.1:10974864-11030839 GCF_000523025.1 Cynoglossus semilaevis | reverse complement strand
GGCCGATCACAGTCTGTCTGCTGACCTCCACCTTCCCAGGACGGTGAAGGACACTTCTCAAGTTCATCTTCCCCTTGGGTGGTAGGGCTCTCAGCTTACCTCCACCTGTCCACAGGGGCTGGCTTCTCCCTTCACCCCTCGCCCTCCAGCTTTCTGTGGGACTACTTAACATACTCTGCTCGGCTCCTTTTACAGCTCTTAAACAAGACTCGGCTTTTGTTTGTCCACACTAGTCGAGGAAAAACACTGCTTTTAGATCCGGCATGATTGTGTGGCTTTGGATTAAGTTAACATGCCATCATTAAATTCATGAAATTTTACAATTTTAGGCAGGTTATCCAGTCCGCATTATAGGCCAAGTAAAAATACTAAGCCAGCAGTTTGTTAAAAATTAATATCCTAGTAACGAATAAATGAACAAATAAATACACGACAGAGAATAACTATGTTAGCTGGATATGCTAATGGGTAAATTAAATGAAATACATTGCAATAACATGTAGCTTAAAATAACTTTCCCAATAGTCAACAAGGCTAAAAACGTAATCAAAGCAAGAACAATAACCAAAGACCAATAAATGACCAAGCTCAAAGCTAAGCAAAATAAATCAATCAATTAGTTGATTTTGAACTGTAGTTCACTGCAGTTAAAATGTGTAAACATTCTCCATCTAAAATAAAAACTGTTCGGTTATAGTAACATTTTTAAAGCCACATTAAATCTGTACATGTGACACGATTCCCCCACAGTTTCCCCTGGTGCCTGCTTTAGGCAGTAACATAAGAATGTGAACGCAGCCTTTATTGAACAGCAGATTCCTCACTGTTTGTCTAACCTGGCAGTGACTCCAGAGTCACATTTGTTCTCCGGGCCTCCATACAGCAGAAAATGGCGCAGCATGAGCAGATCCTCTTTGATGCAATAATGAAAACAAATGAGTGTAACATGATAATATATTGAGGTGTGTGCTGCACTTTCAAAGCTGACATTTTGGGGAATTGAGGTGCAACCAGGGAAAGACTAAGCTATATTTGTCATCACTCTGGACGTCGTCTCTGGCACGAATGATTTCCTCCAGTTCACGTCACAGTATTAGTCTTCTTTAAGACTACTATTAATCAAAGGAGGCACCGTCCCACATGTCTCTGCAGGGCCACATTGACTGACCCCCCCGCCCCATGACTGCAGACAGATAGGACTTACTAGGACTTCAATAGTCTCCACTGAGACTTTTGTAAAGTCAAGCTTATATTAGTCTGCTGGTGATAAAACATTTAATCATAAGATCATAAATAAAGCTTTAAACAAAACCTTAAAAAACAAATTCCAAAGTGAATGGGAAAAAGTCAAAATTGTTCCAAATAAGATAAAAAAAGGATTTATTTAAAGAATTTATATTTTAAAAATAAAATAATTAAATAAATTAATAAATAAAACAATCATATATATATATAAATATATATATGATTGTTTATATTGTATATTTTAATAATGTTAAAATCCTACAATGTGAAAATATTTATTTATACCTAAAGGTTAAGTCATATAAAAAACAGTGTTTCGTCTTGTTTACATTATTATAATAAAAAACTGAAATCTGCTGTACAAACAACAACAATGCTGAATGGAGCCAATGACAAATTATGTCTATAGCGGTGCTGTAAATGTGCTAATAGGACATGACCTAATTTATGACTTAAGTTATGACACCCTGTCTCCCTTATTTCCATAAACATCATTTTATCTTTAAAGACCGAGTATTATGTGCTCTCGAGCTGGACTCTTGAGTTCTTTTCTCCAATCTCACCTGTTGTTCCCATAAGGAAATCAATGCTTCTCTCTGCTGGTATAATAACATTCCCGCTGGAGAGTAACAGCTTAATTCACTCTTATCACTTCTGCTTGTCTGGCTCCCAGTCAAACTGGGGTGCAAGAGGTGAAATGAGTTTGGCAACCTCAACTCCAGGCACGACAAGAGAACACACATCATGGTACAGTTAGTGGGAAAAAAGAGAGGAAAAATTGCCTGCATAAGCAGGAGAGATAGAGTTTCATCGTCATCCCACCAAAAACGCACACTCGTCTTTGGCAGACTTCAAACACTTAATCGGCAATCATTTTTCAATGAGCCCCAGAGGAGCACATTTTAGTGCTCCACCAAACAGTCTGCTGCTTTGTGCTCTCTAATCCCTCACGGTTATGCATCATGGGGAGCCCGTGGTCCTTCCTCAGGCAGAGGTTAACCCCCAGCTCCAGACTCACAGACAGACGGACCGGCAGCACCGCTCAGCTCCGCTCTTCACCCCCTCTCTTCTACTGCCTCACCCACAACATCTGTATCCATCAGGAAACACTCACTCTCTGTTGGCGTGGCCCTCAAATTAGGATTTGCTCTTGATCTAGAGGGTGGACAAAATGCAAATGTAATGTGATCCCATAAATGGCCTTCTCATCTGCCTTGTTAGACTCAGTAGGGAGGTTTTCCCAGCCCCCTGGGTGGAGAGCTGCCTCTCGTACTTCTACCTTTAGCCCCTGTTTGGTGCGCAGTTGTCCATTTTCTAGAAAATGGCTAAAACTTGACCTGTGCCAGTGGAGATGGGCTCCCTCTCTTTAATGAGTAAAGATGAGCGTTCCTCTCTGCAATTAAGAGTCAGTCTCCTGCATTAACTCACCGCCCCACGGCCACACACGGAGCACAAAGACAACAGGCCGTCCACTGTCACTCATTTTCCTGGGGTGAGTGGTTCGGGGAGCACTCCTAAGATGGGTTAAATGAGACGCTCTGTCCTCATAGCTCACCTGCTGAAACTTAAACTTGGAGGAGGTCGTGCAGCAAGGAAATGCAATGAGTGAAACTCCAGGCCACGTCACAGTCATCACGACGGTAGTATGTTACTTTGTCTATGCCGTTGTATAATCTACTGTCTTCAGTGGATGACAAACAAGGTAAGCATGGAGAGCCAGGAAATGTTGTATAGTTCATTCTGGAAAAGTATTTTAGTGACATGTGATGATCTGTTTACATTAGCTGAAGGAGAAATGGTGTGTTCACTGTCCTTGTTTCATGGTTACATTCCCAAGATACCTTGTTGAACCAGGAGCAAGTATTTCCTCCTGAGTAGGATTTTGGTTATTTTGTACGATTATTGTGATTTAATTATTAAACTTTTCATTTTTTATTTTGATTGTCCTCTGAATTTCTTCTTTTTGTTTATTAAAGTGAGATACAGTTTATTTTTCTACAATTATTCATTTGAACCATGAGTATTGCAAAATGAGCGTAGCCTTGATATAAGAAGGTGCTAGAGGCTTTGCAGTACACGAAACAGGAAGTGACTGTACAACTCCACATGTACAGAATCAAACAAACCGGGGCTGTTTCACACATGCTCCGTCAAACTTCCTGGATATTTGAAGCCTCTGTCATACATGTACTTCTAACATTCCCAGCACGTTGTGTCATTTCCCCACAACTTGATCAAAAACGTAGTTTGCCACCAATCCAAGCTTCCTTGTACTTCTCCACTGACACATTTTGCAGGTGAGCGTAGTTAAAGGCTTCCTCACACAACTCCTCCTCCTCCTCCTTTCAGAATCCTTCCACCTCTTTGTCACAGTCTTAGGCTGACATGCTTGGAGAACACAATTTAGTGACCGCATGGAGCTTTCACACTGCACAAGGTTGGTCAACGCTGAAACAAGATGTGGGTGTGCAGGCGACGAGCCGCACCAGTCTGTAGGGGGAGGCGTTGATGACAATATTTACGTCTGGTGTCACCTGTCTACACACAGGAGAGCTGGAAACTGGATTTTAAGGACACCGAGTTCGTCAGCTGCAGTTTGTGGCCGGTCAATTTAACTACTGTGCAAATGCTATTGTGCAATTATTGCTATGGGCAATTTGACTGTGGTTTGGTAATGCATCTAAATATTATTTTGCTTAATGTCATTGCCTCTTATGCCACTGCCAGCTAACAGCGCTAACCACCCTATGTGTTACATTTACCATATTTGTTAGCAGCCACACAGCCAAAATGTTATGGTATGTTCAAGTTGCTGAATATAAGAAACAACATGGACGTTTCCATGAAAGCAAAACTAAAGTGTTTCTAACTACAGAACAGTGGCATGCTTTAGCGAACACAAAAATAAAAAGAGATTAAAGAGATTTAAAAAAAAAGTCCTACTAAAATATACTATTACAACAGCAGGGGCCATCACACCACTGAGCTCTACTCTCGTCTTTTGGGTTCTCTGATGTACATACTGTACATTGCTGGATCTAAATGTCTCAGTGATGTTCTCACCTGAACTGTTTATACAAACCTTAATGACTGACTGTTTGCATCCATTCATTCTTGTTTACCTTCTGATATGTATAAGAACGCTCCATAGCTTTAGCCGCAGTCCATCCATTCATTCTTGTTTACCTTCTGACATGTATAAGAACGCTCCATAGCTTAAAGGTGGTACCCTATAATCATCGCGTGTCAACAGAAAACAAAAACAACATTATCGTCTATGAAACGAGCCTGCAGACTAACTGCACCATTAAGATCAAACAAAGGAGTATCCCATCATAAAAAAACGGGCGTTGGACAAAATATTTCAGAGAGCGCGGCTCTCAGTGGAAGAGCAGGTTTGCGTGACAGTGCAGTAATTTTGGCAGCAAACATCATTAGCTTCTCTAAAAGCAATATTCATCAAACATGATTACTTAGGCACTTGAAAAAGAACAGCGTGCCAGCCGCTAACAGACCACCTCTGATGTCAGAAAGGAAGGCAGTGGTGGGCGTGGCCCGATAAAATCTCAGCAGAAAATATGGAGCGTAAACAGGCCACTTGAATTCCATTATTCTGTTTGTTATGTCCCATCACTGTGTCTTTGGAGAAACAAACAGAAGCGGAGGACAGCGTGTGTCTGTGCGGTGGACAAGGGAGGGTTTGAGAGGCTGACAGGAAATCAGAGACAAGTGCAGCGGCGGGGGACTGGGTTGGGGTGGGCTGGCATAATGAGTGACATATTGTGAAATCTTTACCTACAAAGCAGTCTGCTTCCATGCAAATGAGACTCAGTGGATAAGGATCTGTTTGATGGGACACATGCGGAATATGAGGCCGTTAATTCCCTCATTAGTATTCCACAGAGCTGATTGGCAAAGACTGGAGAGAGCCAGCCGGAGAGCATCTCGGCTAAACCCAATATTGATTTATTTTAATGATGTCGCCGAGTCAAAAATCACAAATCTCCTGTCAATTGTTTACGAGGCTGTTTAGTGGGCCAATAGTTGGCCCTTGCTTAATTAATACCTCATTACAGAGATGTGATTATGGGCTTGAACTGTTAATGGGGCCCCTGAATTTCAAAGAACAGCGTAAAAGGTGTTTTGACAAACAAAGCTGGGAAAAAAGCCATATCTGATGGCTCTCAGCGTGTTTGTTGATTTGGAACTCCTTTGTTTGTTTTCTCCCTTTTATGCTGTCATTATTCGAGGGTGTCCGTGCTTTCGGCCACGATGTTTCTCGGCTTTATACCCGGTATTGTATCGTACATCTGGTGGCGTAATGATAGTCGACTGGAGAAAATTCGGGCTGTGATACCAAAATAATAGAGTAAATGGTAAATATTATATGAATAGTTTACAGGTGTCATGGTCTGTTAGCACACAGAGTAAACAAAACAATCACAAGGCTGTTCACAAGAAAACAAAACAATCTCTATGCAGTGTTTCTGGTTCACTACTGTATGTAAGTTTACCTTCGTTGACAGGTGTACTATAATCTTCTCCTGACAGTTTATTTATATGTGGTAGCTATGATGGTACTCTACAGGTATTTCTACTCTATCGTGCATACGGTATGGTATGTCTGGCTCTTTAAAAATAACTTAGCGTAGCATCTCTTTTTTAACAGCCGGAGTGTATTTAAGGGTCATTTAGTGGCTACATTTGTTCTGGTCAATCACTGGTGGGTAACTGTGAATATATGTGAGTAATTAGTTAACATTAGTAATGAAACTGTTGTTGAAACAGTCTGTAATAAAGCATAAAAAACGACATCCCATCCTTTAATATGGAATGCTTTTTATACAACATATAGGATGAATACACGTTGTATTCATCCTAATGAAGAAAGTAATAAAAATGTGTCAGCTTATTAAGTAGATCATGGATTCTATTGGTTAACGATGAACAACAATTGTTATTATTGCTGTCCTATAGATAGGTAAATTATTACTGACCAGGAAGCCAACTCCAAAATTCTAAAACAGATGTCAGGAGGGTGTGAGGGCCGACGTTCGACTATACTGAGCACACATGGCTGAAGTGAAGGGCTCTCTGTTTAAAAGCCAATAAAGAGAGTGATAACGGCTCAGGTTTATGTGGACTCAGTCCTCTGAGGCAGGCTGTTACTGCTACTGCTACTGCTGCTGCTGCTGCTGCTGCTGCTGCTGCTGCTGTTGTTGTTATTCCCACTGTTCCTGGATGGCCACTAAAGCGGAAAAATGGATCCCCACTTTGAGTTGAAATTTGAAGCCTGGCTTATTCTCCCTTTCTTTCTCTTTTTGTGTGAAAAGGTGCCCAGGCATTTGCCTGCATGGTTACGGAGTTAAACGCTCAGCTCCGTGGCTGGTCGTACCCAACACCACCTCCTCCTCCCCCTCTTCCATTTCATTCCCCCTGACAGGATTAGCAGGTCTCCAGTGTTAGAAATACATTAAGTGGACCTTTGCAGTCACTTATTATGCCTGATTATGCAGCTGGAATGGGGAAGGTAGGCTCTGTTTGTAGTTAAATAACTTCTCAGATGCTTTTTTACAGCAGCAATCTTCAAAGCATGAACGGGTCAGTGGCTCAGGCACAAAGCTGAGATTGATTTCCATCCTCCTACTCTTTGTTCCTGCGGTTTAAAGAAGACAGGTTCTACTAAATTAGTTGCCCATGTTATTAGTGGTATTGCCAATTAAAACTCCCCTCACTGTGGTGTCATCACAAAACAACGCAGACTCACAGCCTTCTCACACCACAACACAGCCAATCGAATGGATAACTTATGTTCGGGCACAGATTAGGATTACCCTCCATGTGGTGAGTGCACCACTTTGACGGTCTGATGTCTGTGGTATAACAGGGAGGAATCTAAACAGGGGCCGCGCGGGTAACAGTGATTAGTGCTCTTCCCTTATAACAAGAAGATCAGTGTTTGATCCCCATCGGTAACAAAATGGTCATGATTAATTCAGCCCACTCAATTCAGCATAGCTCAGTGTGTCAAGTTAAACTTATTTTACCTTAGCGTAGCTTCAATTGACTATATTTAACTTAAAGTTTGGAAAGTGTCCATGGAAGCAGCAGGTGATGTGAGACTGACAGTGGACCAGGAGATAAGACATGTTCATGATGGCCAGTACAATATCGTATTTGCACTTGGTAGTATTGGTATTCACAATTGATCACGATTGATCATAAATAGTAGTTATTAATCAGATTAAAAATTAATTGTTTGCAAGCACAAAACATTTATAAATAATAATAAAAAATACATATGTTATATGTTGTTCTCCTGGACTCGAACTAGTCCTTACTAGGCTTACAGTTACGAAAGAAGTGTCAGTGGCATTCAAGGCTCTCTCTTTGACAGCCATTGGAAAACAATCTGGGAGTTTGAGCTAAAATAATAAGAGAATTCAGTGTAGTCTGAGAAAGTTTCCATGGAAGCAGCAGATGAAGTGAGATTGACAGAGGAACAGGAGAAAAAAAAAAACTTTTTCATGGAGGCCAAACAGTGAGCTTAGGAAAGTAGGAGCGCAGAGGCTGGGTGGGTACAGAGGCTGGTTTACTGTGACACTGCGTCAGTGGTCGCCATTAAACCCAAACCCATGTTCTTTCAATCTACATGTGTTATTGTGTGTAATGCCAGCTACATTTGCAGTTTTGTTATTCATTCATTATCTCTGACAAAGTAAATGAGTCATCAAATTTAAAATGGGCCCCGAGGTGAGCAGAGTCCCGGCACGATGTGAATGAAATCATGGGCATTTAAGTTACGGCCCAGTTCCTCCGCTCTAAAAGCTGCAGCTGAGAGCACAGGCAGAACATGAGGAAAATTAGCCTCACTCACTTGATGGCTGTTATACTTGGCCATTCCCTGACCCCTGTGTGAATAAAGCTCCAATTTACGACAATCATCTACGTTAAAGGCCGAAACGTACGAAGCAACAATCACAGAGGAGGTGATAAGAAAGCGGAATGTTGTAGCTCCATACTTTAAATCTACTGTTGTCGTACCCTAATCCACTCCTGCCGTTACCATACTCCAAAGCTGCTGTTACCATTTTCTGTAGCTACTGTTACCTTACACTCTGATCTGCAGTTCCGACACACTATGCTGGTGTTACCAAACTCTGCAGCTGCTTTGACATTTAAATTAATTGCCCGTAGTAAAATGTTATTATAATGCATTTAGTACAACTTTTATGCTGAGGCAGGTAGCCTAAACGCACAAATTCAGCGTAAAATACAACTTTACAAAATGATAACCTTTGACCCCTGCTGGAAGTTCATGCAACACCTTTGCCTCCAAGAGAAAAAGATCTTAATCAGCCACAGGCCACAGGTCATTTGGCCACAGGTCTTAAGTGAAGTGTTTTTAACCCCCCTTTTTTTTTTACATTTGGTTCTGTAAAGCAGTGTTTCCTAAATCTTTTTTCTGGGGACCCATATTTTAAGAATCACAACCCAAGTCAATAGACATTATTTGTAAACTCCTGGGAAACATGATGCGAGCGACCCCCCAAAAAAGTCTTGCGACCCACCACCCAGTCTTCTAGAAGCAATGCTGTAAAGAGCAGTTTATAGTTGTTACTTTGCTGTCTTAAAATAAACAGGGTTCAGAGAGACCACGCATTTGCAATAAAGAGAAGAAGAGATAAAAAGGCCAATCCACGGAGCTGACACAAGTGATCCATTTATTCTCTGAGGGAAGAATCAGCACATGGGGCCTCCACACATCACACACCTCAGGCCATGACCACTCAGCAAGACCCTCCCCATTCCAGGCCAGGCCTCTGACACATCTGGCCCAGAAGAAGCAGCTTTTCTTTCTCCTGTTCAAAATGCACCAATGGTTCCCATTTAACACCTGTTTGCCCTCATTTCCATTTTCAGGGACGTTGTGGATTTCAAATCATTTATCACTTCCCAAAGTGCTTCCACATGTGCCATGCCTTTTCCAGTGTGTGGGGTTCCTGCCTCCGGCCAACCTTTTCCAAATGTATTAAAATTCAGTTTGGTCCAAAGAAGTTCAGACACTGATGTTTCATTGTGGTGATGTCTGGTAATTATTAGCCTAAATTACGGCCCCGGCCTGTGACTTGACAGGGTGGACTCCATGTTTAAAGGGAGCGATGGGGAGAGGAGGTAGGGCCAAGGTGGTCTGTCACGCTTGGTGCACTTTTATAACTCCAACACAGGGACGTCAGTCAGACTGAAACAGTTTGCCACCGTCAAATCTCTTGTGCGGTTAGGGACCTGAGAGAGTCCACAGGGGCCCAGTGTGTGGCAGCAGTATGAAGGCTGTGTCAAAAACACTCCACAGTGAGGGGGAGACCTCCACATCCAGCACTGATGAACATTAAACACCAGCTCTCGTCCACTCGTAATTTAAGGTCAGAGTTCATGTTGTAAACCAGGATTACGTCTCCAAGTGGAAAATCATTTGAATGAAAGTGAACCTAGATTACGATTTCTCGGTCAACGTCCCAAGCCTTAGAAAAAGAGCTAACGGTGTGTAATTGGCTCTGACAAAATGGGAAACCTTCAAACTACGAGGAAAGAAATGATGTGTGTGGAACAGGCATGTTTTAATGACATCGTTTTCATTGTCCAGTCAAAACCTCAAGACACCTTATGAAAACAAGTATTGTTATATATAATATGTGTGTGAAATGGACTAAGTCATTAATATATGCTGTCAACATTTGGGATGGGATATCAACATTTTTGCAAAATATGGGCTCATTTTATTTTGAACCTTTCTATCTAAAAATGTTTTTTCCTCTTTTCCCAACCCTTAGCTGTCAGGAAAATACATTTTTTTATATTTACCGGTGTTATTATTATTAGTTATTTTTAGACCTTCAATTTGGGTTGGGTTCATATATTTTCTGGTTTATATTTGAGCCTTTCTGGGCTCCGTCGTCTGTTAGCAGATAATAATTTGACATGGCTAACTTTCATTTCTCTGGGCTATATCCTGGTAATCTTTTATAGTTACATTTCCAACACTTGGCTACTACATTTGATTGATAAGGTTTGATTCATCTCGTGTTATTTGTGTTCGCTTTTTGCCAACTTTCAGCAATTTCTTAGTAAACTTTCTATGTAAAAATCCAAAAGGAATACAGCCAATTATACGTGTTTTCATCATATGAAACAATAACCGAAAATCACGGACTGTAATCATAAAACTCGTCATCGCCGCATTTTTCATGTTCAAAGGCGTGCGGTTCTAAAGTGGGGAAAAACAAAATCCACAAACACTCAGAAAAAAAACCCAATTAAAAAAAGGAAACAACATTTGTGTTGACAAAGTTATTGCGCCGAACTCGATTTTTGGCGTTTGAAACTGCGCTGTAAGTGTGTTTAATTAAAGAGGCTACGCGTTAATCAGATACGGTTGGTTACAAAGTCCATGAAATTACTAATTAGACTTTCATTAAAAGGTAGTGCTTTATCATCTGAGGAAATCATCACCTTTAAAATGCTTTCAGGAAGGCAGCGTGCCTCTTTATACTGCCTTAAACAGAGGGGGAGAAAAACTGAGCTTTTGAAGTGATATCTTATTTAGCATTCGCAGCTAAATTGGACCATTAAAAGACGTCATTGTTTGGAACGCAATTTATCAGACTAATTAATGGCACTTGTTTGGGGGGTGGGGGGTGAGGGGGCTGACAGAAAAACAAGTTCCTGCAGGAAGAAAATAGTTTAGTTTGGCTGAAAAAAAAAACCACCATCAGGTGGCGTGTGTTCAGAGCTGGAGCAACATTATTTTGATGTCAGATTCTGACATTAACAGCTGTTGGTGGGAAATTATAATCCTGACACCGTGGTTTATTCATATGTTGTTTTCTCTGTTTGTCCTCTTGGTTATATGAGCCCATCAGTGCAGCCTACAGGTGATTAAAAAAACTTTTTCAAATTCAGCATTACAAATCAAGCTTTTTGAAGTGTAATTTTAATTAAAGTATATTACAGTCACTTTCAAACCTACTCAACCTGTACATAAACTGGAGGCAGAACAATATCATTTCACCTGCAACTTGATTCCAAAATAAACATCAAATAAGAACGTTAACTAAAAATGAGTTTTATTTTATGTCATTTGAGTGTCCGGCACCTGAGGTGTCTGTCCAGAGAAAGTCTGGCCCTCCGACAAATACAGTTGGTGACCCCTGGCTTAGTGTAATGGCTGTTTAACAACTATGTCTGCCATTGTTTGGTCAGGTTCAGCTGTTTTAGTGACAGGATAATATGTCAGCGCTCCGACCTGTTTGTTTAAAGGACACGGGCTGTGGAAGAAAAGACAATCTGTTCTTCTGCTAATGACTGTGTGATTCAACTGCCATGGAGATCACCTTTTTTTTTCTTCACTGAGTCACAGGATGAGAGAACACGAGGCAAACTGTTGATGCTGGGCTGATGTGTGTAGAGAGCTGATTAGATAGTTCACCGCAGTAACACCCATTACAAAGGTCAAAGGTGAGGGAGGGTGAAAAGTGAGAAGTAATACTGTAGGTTTCCCCAGTGTCAGGCCCAGCTGCAGATGTTGTGGAGGAACAGCCTCTGTAGCAGAGCTGTGTTCTGGAGCCTAAAGTCAGAAGTACAGCTGGATGCAGGTTTCATGGAATCGGGAACTTGATCGGGTCCACAAAAAACTGCAAACTACACCTGATGCATGATGACACTACAGTAACTTCAAGCAAAACAAGGCACGTCGGGAATGCAGCTGTTTATTTGCCCTGTAGGCCTCATAAACCTTTGCCCTTGAAACAGCAACTACTGTGGCAACATTCTGTGCTGCCATCTACATGTGGACACATGTAACACAGAACTCAGTGCTTCTGTCGGGCTCTAATAAACGCTCACAAAATGAACAATGGAGTGTAAATGTAGGGCACAGATCTCGAAATACGATCTTTGGAATAGGAATTAGGCTAGAGCTAAAGCGACTGGCAAAATAATGAAATTAATTAGCACAGGCAATTGTGTTTGATTGTGTTTGATGTCTGACGCCAATTGATGTCGTTACTTTGATTTGTGCCACAACCTGGATCTTTAAGTGGAAACTAATTTGCACCTTGCTATGGCCGACATTCAGGCATTAAATCGTGAGTAAATAAAGCGGACGGTCACATTACCCCGTCAGGGCCGTTAACAAAGCAGGGCCCTCTACGTGGTCCTAATTCCCTGCCCAGTTGCGGAGCTGATCTGTGGCCCGGCCAATTCCCTGTGCTCATTGTTATAGAGGACTTGTTTTTTTTTTCTTTTTGTTTGGACCTTATTAAAAGCTGTGGTTACAATTAGGGCACACAGTAAACAGGCTTGGCTGACAACAACAGAGCAGACACTTAGGCGCGAATGTGACATGCCACATATGACCTCGAATGACTTGAAATGATGCTGGTCGTTACCAAGCGGCTACATCATAGGAGCACACCATTTAATGAAGATGATTATAGTGCGTGATTTTTAACTCTGTGATGCACCAGGCGTTATATATAAAAATCCAACACCTCTCTCTCTCTATAGATCTGGACTGCAGTACTGAGATGTATTACTGCATTTTCTAAAGAGGCTGGGGTACATACTTCACCCATGCATTATATGTTGAAGTACTGTTTAAATACATGTCACTGTATGGCACAATATGATGCAATCCTTAGAGTCTATGGTCATTACTTTACACCATAGAATTACATTTATATTTATTTACCCCCGACCTAAGGACGTTAAGGTCACACACAATCAGCAGTAGTTTCTGCCCAACATCTTTAAGCACAACACACTCATCAGAAACACCTGGCTGGCAGAGCACCAGTCTGTGGTGGCTGCTCCTGTTCTACTCAGTCATATCATACCACCCAACCAATCACAATTAGATCTGCCCTATGAAAAACTTCAGTGTGACCTTTAAACTGCCACTTTGGCTCACCATCTTTCAGTGTGTTCCAGGGAAATATGTCCTCTGACAAATGTGTTCCTTCATTCTTTAAGAATGAATGAATTTGAAAAGCACCATGTTAACTTGTTTAATACAAGCTCTGGGGGGTGAAAAAAAATCCCCTTATCTGTCATCAAAACGATCACAGAGTATAATCATCATTTTATAGTCAGGATTCATGCTGTAACATTCAACAGTTCTTCACAGTCACTATAGTTTCTGACATGATACTGCAGCACATAATGCAGCCTGTAATTATCTGCTTCCTGACAGTGGGGGGTGAAGTAAAACAACCACCAGCTCCTGTGTGCCTTTCATAAAAAGCTTTCCTCTTCAATAGCACTCGGTCTCACAATGACTTACTTGGATTCGTGAGGAACTTAAGCAGGATCATACCAGGAGGGGCAGCGGCAGAACAATGACATCTGCCCACAGAACAAAGACAACAGCACACCTACTCATCAACTGGCTGTACTGGCTGTTTTCTTTGGTAATTTCACTTTGCGTGTTTGGCTTGATTGCTGTGCAATGTGATTAGTTGACTCACTCATTTATGGCCTATACTTGGCCTGACTACTCTCCCAGTCTGTGTGTGAGTTAACACCTCAAGGTCCGGTTCCTGGACTTATTACTGTATAATAGTCATTTGTGGCATTTGTTGTAGTGGGTATTCAAATAGCAAATTCTGCACAGTAAAAATTATATTTAAGTTCTTAAGTTTTTTGCAGAAGTACATGATCCAAGAATTCCTGGCAGCAAAATAACACATTTGTGGAGATAACGTTTAAATTTTACAAGGTTAAACTCAAAGTCTAGGTCCAGTTTATTTGAATAGTTGAGTTTTAAAGTGACAGAATGTGCAGCAGAGTTAAGGTTCAGCACTGACACTGAGCCCTCCGACTTGTCCAAGTGCACCTCGGACAGGAAAGGCTGGAGGGTTTGGTTTGAGAGTGTGTGATTAAGATAGCACAAACACATTTTCAGTGATCTCTAAATGACGACTTAAAGGGGCTTAACACGACAACTGAGGTCCAAACTGGTGGTCTGCAGCCCTCATACAGCCTCGTACAAGAGATCAGATCAACAAGAAACTTTCTCTGCAGCTCTTCCTTTCAACCACCCAGTGGACAGGATATTGCATGTGCACAGACAGGATGTGTAGAAAACAGCATGATTGGCTGATTCAGACCAGATAGACTCAACAACCAGAGGCATAATACAGCCAGTGGTGCAGTAACCGTCATGGGAAAAAGTTATGTTTAATACCTTTTTTTATTTATTTTTGTAATGATATATAATGATTAAATGAATAATAATTGATGTTTCTTCAAAACTAAGTAGCTGTTACTTTTTTTGGCAGGAAATACAGACTACCCATTGTGAAGTAGTTTCTTAAGAAACAATTTTTGAACTTATCTCTTAATCATTTTGTCGGTGTCCACGGGTTCTGCTTAACAATGAGCTGGAGTTTAAAAATGCCAAGGAGTATGATGAAATACTGCTAGCATTAACACCAAGATTCGTGTCCAAAAGCTTCCCAAACACGAAGCCTTCACACCTGATCATCATCAGGGTTAAAAAAAGGAGCGTTTCAATGTTTCATAAGAGCCGGAGGAAGAGAACAGCTGTTGTTCAACTCCATGGGTGAACTGTGACCAGCTGACCACGCTGGTGTTTCAGTGATAAACTTAAACACAGTTCAATACAAACACATTTGTAGTTAACATTTTAACGCGTCAACCTTTCTAGTAGACAAAGGCATCGACCTGTTTGCTCGGTGACGGCCGATACATTTGCAAACACAAATACAGATTGATTAAGGACATCTCAAATAACATACGATCATTAGACCTGGCTTCACTCCAGCTTACTGTGCTCAGTGATCTAAACCAACAGAGCTACGTTTTAGAAAATGCCGGAACAACTGTTTGTAGAATAAACAAAAAACAGCTCAGACAATGCTGTTGTTGTCCTGTGCCTAAAAAAAATAAAATCACACTATGCATCAGACATCACCATCCTGCCTGTGGGGTCAGTGGTGGCAGGGACACTGCCTCCCTCTAATGATACAACAAATGATGGCAGAGAGGGGCTGTGTGTGTCAGTGGTGCCTGTGGTGCTGGAGAAAGAGCAGGAGGAGAGATAGCTGAGGTAAAAAAAAACATTAATTATTAGCCCCAGTGGGATCTCTTATATTCTGTCTAGCCTGGACAACACCAATTAATACAGCAATTATTATCCTGGCCTGTGGCACAGGGTTGACTAAGCTGGCTCGCCTCTCTGACGATTACAGCGTGAGAGGGAGCCGCGGAAGAGAGGCATGCCGAAGCGAGATTATTCATCTCATGCTAAAGCCCTGCTTTTATGATGCATGAGTGATGAGGGAGATAGAGCCTGGGAGTAATTTGGTCTGCAAATTTCAAGTCAGCATTTACTGCAACACAATCTCCCTGCAGATTAATTTCCGCCGGCTGTCGTCTTTACGCACGCGGTGCAGCATCGATATGATAAAGAACGAAGTGCACGGACTTTTTCTCACATCTTTGCTCTGCGTCTGTATTTACAAACGGGCCCTAGAACACCACACTAACACCATGTGTGACAGGTGTAAAGTTTACACACACACTTCTCTTCTCAAAGGTCTGACCCGGGGCTCCTAAACATGGTCTTCGTCCCCTGCCATTTCCAGGCTTGAATTCTTCAGCAGATATGAGCAATAGCTTCACCTAGTCTCTGTTGTGCCACTATCATCATTAAATTTCCTTTTAGAGCAGAGCAGATGACTGAATGAGGCTCGGAGGAGAGAAAATCTGCCGTTTCAAATAAAATACTCTGCTCCCATTATCCCCTACTCCAGTCAAATGATCCACTCTGGTCCATTCTTCCTTATCATCTTTTTGGACAGGAGAGCTCTGGGTCTTTCCTGTTCTATATTTTGCGCCTCCTCGCCTTTGCTCTCCTGCAGTGACAGGGGAGTCTTAAGCACATATGCCCCCTTTTTACCCCTGCACTGTAAAATCCGTGCTGACAGCCAATGAAAACAACACAGATGCTTGCATGTTATCTTGACACTGCCATGTTAAGCTCCGCTCTCGTGATGCTAAATGGTCGTCATAGACCCTTTAAGATGTGTGTGGCCTAATGTGCACTCTTAGAAAAACATTATGCTGTGTAATATGTTTAGGTTTAGTGAGGATACAGTAGGCAGGCGCCGCTCGCTGTCACAGGGATCAGCAGCTCTTCATCAAATCATTGAATAAGCTGAATTTCAAAGGCAGCAGTGGGCCGTTCTTCAGGATACAGGCGTTCTGGTTAACTTACTTTTGTTTTATTTTTAGTTTAAAAAAAAAATACATAAGCACTACAAAGAAACTTCCAAAAGTAATATTTAGGGATTTAGGGAAGTTTGCCATCAATTTTTGCCCATTATGTGACACAGACAAGTCTCAGGGAAACAAATTTAAAATGATGTTCTACATATCAGTTCAGCAAACCAGCAATGGGAAACAACACTGCGTTTCTGTTCTGTCTTTAAGACTGGCCGATCTAATCTGTGGCTGCTTCTCTGTGGGATCAATTGAGAAAACAATTACGGTCGACAGGATCTTGTCTGACAAGCCCTTGGAGTACTGAGAACGATTAGATGCTTGTATTACATGAGGAACTCATTTCTGGATTAGCGATGAACACAATAAATTCTGAAATAAGTGGAGGAACACACACACACACACACACACATATCCTTTTCACGGGAGACGCTCAGGTGATCGCTGCCACGAGGGGATTTGTCAGCACAAGACGGAATCTCAAACAATAACGTGGGGTGATGGGACACCACGGAGCACAGTCAGACTGGGAGTCACAGCCTGTTGTGTCAATGACTGTCTCCACCAGGAAACCATTTCATTATAGTGTTTAGCAGCTTCACGAATCAGTGTGTTTCAGATGGTCAGTTGTGACCGAAGGTGAGTCAAAGGATGGAAATTGGATTAGAGACGGAACTGGATTAACGTCAACATCACCTAATGTCACTTCTGCAGCAAGATTAAAGAATGTCGTCCAGAAATCTATGCATGTTTTCACGATTTCTTCTAAACTTCGTCAGATGTAATCTCCTGACTGACCTTTGACCTTTCACTTTTAATTCTGTCTGTTTTTCCTAAAACTAATTTAACAAAATGCTCAACTCTTAAACTGCTGCTTTCTCCATGCACTACCAAGATTTTATATTCCATTACGACAAAATGAAAAATAACGTATTTTACTTCATTTTTAAACCACTCCAATATCAGACAGCGATCAAAGGTTCATTTAGGAAGTCGTACCTTCTGTGTTGTGTTTGCTTTTATCCAGCAGGGCCGTCATTTATTTACAGGGGTGTTGCGTTGCGTCTCTGTGCAGAAAACCGGTCGGGCCTCTAAGAGCAGTCGCTGTCATTGTCACTGTGAGGTGTAGGATAACAGCTCTTGAGCAGGTTGTAATTAGAGTGGCTGAGGTGTAATGAGGGTGCAAGATTCCTACTTAGGCAGTCGGTGCCAAACTGGACCAGGGCACTGATGACACACCACAGAGTAGAGTCCCAGCCAGCACTGGACTGCCACCTTCCTGCCTGAGGACAGCACCTGAGACAAGAAACAGCACAGTGACTGTAGAGGAAACACTGGACTGAATAAAAATAATAATAATAATAATAATAATAATGTAATAGACTCACTGAATATGGTGTTATAATGTAATAACATGTTCATGATAATGATAAAATATAATAAAGGCATTAAAATGTGTCCCAAACAACATGCTTTGGCACAAAGTCATTTTGTGTCGTGAAAAAATGTGCAGTTCACTGACTGACTGATAAATGGGAAAATAAGCTTGTTTATTTTCGGTTGGAAACACTACACCTCTGGCTCTCTGAAAAACTGCACATACGTAACACACATATACCCACACAAATGAAAACACCAAAATGAAACATTATATCAGTTTGCGTGATCAAGCCAAGACTGATTGTACTGCACACAGGAGGAGGAAAGTACCACAAATACTACACACCAGATAAGTGCCAAGAAGCCAGGTTTCTAGTCGGGAAATTTCTCTCGCAGTTCCATCAGTTTATGTTTTCAGTTGAAAAAAAACCAAAAAATTTTAATAATGATGCATCTTCCCATATAATTCTACCTCTAACATTTCCCAGCGAGGGAAGAGCAACTCTCCCTTCAAGAATAATAAGAACAATCCAGCTGCACAGAGAGATGTTTATTCAACACTTAAACAGCAAACAACACTGAACACTAATCCTGTACAAACTGTTCTCCCCCGCACCCCCCCCCCTCACCCTGTCTCTGTTTGTGTGTTTTTCTACTTGTGTTTCTAACTGTACCAACTGCGCGCCCAGAGTTTGTTCGTTAGAGTACAAACTGCTACTGCGTGATTGAACTTTCAAATTAGTTGGTGAGCCACTCTTCTGACAACACAGCTGAGAATTATAATGAGGAGAAGGAGAAGAGCGTTATGTCAATAACGTGTTGACACATCATTCTCCTCGCTTGTTTATTAGTTCTTTAATGACAAGGATGTCGTTGCCTCTGCGACTCAGCTGCCGTCCTGGTGTGTCGTTTAATCAATGACAGCGTATCAGAGCAACGTCGTGTCGCCGAGGAGCCACAGAGCAATTCTATTAATTACCAATCTGCAGGAGAACACGATAACAATGAAAATATTGGTTTTCACCAGGGCAGGAAGCCGTTTGTACACATTGTACATGTGCCCCGCCCTGAGAGGACAACAAGTGGGTGGGTTGTGATGTTACCGAGGTCAAATCAAGATCGTCCATGAATTAAAAATCTGAAGTGCGTGACACTATAGTTTAACTAATAATTACGCTCGGGACTGTTCCTCCTCATGCAACTGTGTGGTTTCTCCTTGTTACAGTCAAGTCTATGAGAAACCTGTTTAACAGTGTCATTATCTCTAATTTTCAATAATGAACCCTCAGCAGAAATGTCAGAAGTTTAAAAATGTGTCTTCATGAACCTTTTAATAAACTGAATGGAACCTGACTGTTTATAAGACACAGGAGTTCACCACAACAGCCGCTGTGTACAATCTCCACCAGTACAACAACAAAGGGCCTGAGACAGAGGAGCTAAGAACAGTTATACTGGGCCAAGGACAGTAGCCCACCGTTAAAGCCCACTTGGCTTAACTGTACACGTTAATGTAATTCTCCAAATATTTTTTATTGGCTGATATTATTTTATATCCATCATAATCACACATGTCTGGAGTCAGACACGTGCTGCTTCTGACGGAGACTGATTTGATCCTAGAGGCCTAACGTTGGTGCCAGTGGGAGCAGAGCCACAGGCCGTAAAGTCCATAATGTAGGCCATTACAGCAGGCAGCCCCAGTAAGACCGAGTCCTGAGTGGCTGCCAAAATACTATGGCAACACTCTCATTTCCCCAGCCTCGGCCAGGCAGCTGCAAGAGTGTCCAAAAGAATGAAAGTATGTCTTGGGAAAAATGTCAAAAAGATGAATCAACACCTTTGTTGATGGGTTACAGGTTTACTGTTCTGGACCCGGAGACGGTCAGTATGAAGAATACTGCTGGGTACTGACGGTGAATCAAACTGATAAAAAATATGTTGAACGTTTGCAAACATTGTTGTGGCATATCTATATATATATATATAGATATGTATATATATATAGATATATATATATATATAGATATGTATATATATATAGATATATATATATATATAGATATATCATCACATGGAGATCGTATGGACCATCACTGTAGACAGCAGAGACAATAATACAGACGTCTCTTTATCCCATTATGGCAGATTACATTCCTTATTGTTAAGAAAAAAACTGAAAGCTGTTGTACCTGTGTTGATATGTCGCTCAGAGAACACAGCAGCTGGTGTTGTGAGGTGGTAATTGCCTGGATGGTCAGAGACCTGGAGAAGAACTCTCCAGTGATCATGTTGGAGAAGTTGGTGCTGATATGGAACACGATGGATTTCCACCGTCAACATCTCATTTTCCAGCTCCCAGTTTTCCAAATGACTGTAGAGACAGTGAAACAGGAGCAGCTGCGTGTTAACACTGTGCTAATTAAGTCTGTGCTATTAAACACTTAGGATGTGATCACTGTCTTTTATCCAGATTACAGTCTTGTTTATTACAATTATCATACATCATGTATTCAGCCTAATCCCTCTGATCATACCCTGTTAATAGGTTTAATTGACGACGAGTTGTTGACTGGGACCTTCAACGTGATGGATCTTGATT
Organism: Cynoglossus semilaevis; assembly: GCF_000523025.1. Taxonomy (NCBI): domain Eukaryota; kingdom Metazoa; phylum Chordata; class Actinopteri; order Pleuronectiformes; family Cynoglossidae; genus Cynoglossus; species Cynoglossus semilaevis. The sequence continues at coordinate 11,010,309 of NC_024318.1, read as the reverse complement.
ACGCTGTCATCGAGACGTCGAGGCCCGCAATTAATATTGGCAATGTATTAAACATTAGCAGCGGTTTCTGTGGAATTCTATCACGACATTTGTCTGATTTAAGTCCTGTTGACCTAAATACCAACATTCTATTACAAGAGGCCTATCAAAGGAAGATTAGGGAACATGTGTCTGAACTTCCATTTTTTAAATATTTTTTATATTTTAGTTGATATTTTAGTTGCTGTTTAACACCATACTTATATTATTTACCTAATTAACCTTAAGTCATGTCAAACAATCCTTCTGAATTTGCGTATCTAAAAACACAACTTTATTTCCTTCTAAACCAACAAGTTTTTTGTCCAGTACATCATTTTTTGTTGGGTTGGTGAAGCCACAGCATCACAAACTGCTTCAAAGGTCATTTCCAATGAGTGGAGCCTAAAGTTTAATATTCAGTAAAATTTCATCCATTGATTCTTAATTCATCTGCAGTGATGTACAAATGCTTCTTCAGTGATTTCCTGCCAGTTTTAAAATCTTCCGTGAGTGTATTTATGCTCTCTCCAACTGTTTGATAAATAATTGTTTCCTGTCAACTTTTAAATGACAATGTTTTGTGTTGGCGACGAATCAAAGGTTAGCTGTAGAATGTAGGTAGAGTTTCGATTGGCTGTGGCTGAATGACTGAGTAATTGTAATAACATGGGATTTGTACTTGTCATAGTGCACAACACTTTTAGAACAGGAAATAAAAATAAAAAAACATTATTTGACTCACACCTTAAATGAGGAACTTGTGTGTGTGCGTGTGCATGTGTGTGTGTGTGTGTCAATAACTCCCCAACAACTAATGCAGCCATAAGAAGACCATATGTGAGACAGAAACCTGACCAACCCTACACTCTGTGAATTGACCTCCTGTCTTTTTTCTTAATCTGAGCGCAGACCAATGGATCTCCATCTCCAGCACCTCGGCAACATCACCTGCACCCACTCAGCCTTTCACCTGTGTCACACATGAAAGGCTGAGTGGTGAGAACGCTGAGCAGAGCTCAACCTCTCTCACTGACTGCCAGACACTGGACCTGTCTCACCCACGGAGCATCGTCTAAGGCATTATCTTTCCACGGCCTCCCCCGAACAGGAGGATCTGTGATTCCCAAGCAAGGTGCAGCGCGCTGCTGTCACTGCCCACCTCTTCATTGCTTGCACCTGCTAAAACATTTGAGGTATTTGAGCAGCAGGGCAACACATTTGCTTTTCATTTAACCTGCCTTTGGAGACCTTTGAAGCACATAATAGCAGAGCGGCTCAGCGCCCCCTTGCTCCCCCCGTAATCATTTACCTAGTAAAGGCACATTCTCTGCAGCTAACCCATCAAGCGGAAAACGAGTTTGGCCCACAAATTCTCCCTCCTTCCCACCTTTCCTCCCTTTGCTCTTTCACTCTCAGTCTGTTTTCTTTTTTTTTTTCTTTTCCTCCCAATGTGTTACTCCCTCCCCTCCCCATTGTGAATCTCCTCATGCAGTCGCTCACTGACTCCACTGTATGTGAATGAGGGAGGCACCGAGCCAATTGTTGGCCACGTCTGGGCGTGACAGGTTTCGGGGGATGGTGTGGCTGGCAGCCCGCTGATACAAGATGGCTAATTATCTTCAACCTTCCAATCAGGGAGAAATGTCCTGGCACACGGAGTATAGCCTTTGTATTTTGGGGGAGATAATGAGGCCTGCGTGCACCTCAACAAGAAACAACACAAAGATGGAGCTGTAAATTCAATTTGGGAATTGAGCCATATTTGGTCCAAATGTTTAATCAGCAGGATAAGAACATATGCTTGAATTTTTACTTGTGAATGTCGTTATTAGGCAGATGGGGCTCCAAGTGTGTGTTTTGGTGTGTATATCATCGAAACCTCTTACAGCACAAATTATGCTATAATTTAGCCTAATTTAGTAAAAAAAAAGAAGAAAAAAATCCTCGGAATTTTTGGTCTACGGCTGAGCTGCTGCTTGTGTTTTCTTTGAGCCAAAGTTCTAATTCACCAGATAAACCATGGCATAAAAATCTAAATCAGACATTTATTAAAAACATATAAAGTGCCAAAAAGAAAAACTAGCCGTGATACTAAATGTCACATTTTAGGTGTTTAAGGACATGAAAATCACCTGTGGTATAAACAACTAGGACAGAAGTGCATTTTTCTTTGGAAGCTAAAATCTTGTGTCTGTCTTTTTTAGAGATGTTCTGCTAAGATTTTCTAAGAGTCTTGATATACTGTACTGTGTCTGGAGGTGTTTGTAACTGGGAGATTATTCAGTCAACAATAATATAAAAAACATATTTACCAATTATAAATAAATAGAATTGATTCATTTCAGTGCTTTTTTTCAGCCTGGTTCCAAAGTCCTGTCCAGGACCAGTATTTGGGCACCTTCAGTTTAAATGACATTTAAAGGACTTTTTATATCCACTATAAAAACGGGCACAAACTGACAACAGAACAGTTGGGAACAGTTGGTTGGCTGAACTCCTCTGTTCACGCAGTAACAATATTCACCTCGGAATTCTCACCTGGACCTGGGAACTTTTACAAGACGATAAACACACACCGGGCCAAAGATCGGAATATTCCTCAGCAGAGAATGTTCTTAGAAAATGCCAACAGGTGATTTGGCCCAAAGGCTCAGGTTCCTAAAACATTAAATCAATGTTTCTGTGGTTCAATAAAAACACACCAGGAGGAGGCGATGTCCTGATACAGAAAACACCTGTATTAACTGTTTATCGTTCTTATGGGGAGGGGAACGGGGAGCAGGGTCTAGGTCGAGCACAACAGGTGTGTTTCTTCAAAGGAAGCCCATCCAGGACACTGATGTGTGTGAGTGACAACACCACTAACTAAGATGTCAAAAGCAGACGATCATCGTCCACATCTGGAGCGTCTGCAGCTCATCTCCTGCTCTGTGACGTTAAACCTGCAGTTTTTCAGGAATCTCAATGACGGATGAACGACTGCAGCGTTCGTGACCAGCTGACCCGCTCCACACACACACACACACACGAGCTGCCGTCCAGAGTATTAAAACAGATTCTGCAAATGTGGTGTCAAAAAAAACCCCAAAAAGCAGTTACACAAAAAGAAAAAAAAAATCAAACAATGGGAATATTTTGTACTATAGTTTTAAACATCTATGTATGTAATGTAATGCAAAATATTAATTTCATATAATTTGTATTAAAATTATTTCAAAGGTCATGGAAATTTCAGCCATTTCTAGCTGTAATATTTATGAGGTTGTTCTTAATTTGAAGGTGTCAGAATTTACAATATAGTACTTTAAAAAAGTACTGTTGGACTGTTTAAAATAAAAAAAACCTACAGGTTCATTCACAAAGACATGACAACAACATCACTGCAGACATCTGTACCACAGCGCTTTCCAGTCATTTTGTTTCATCAGTTCCTCTTTGAATTTTTCTCTCATCCTTCATGAAATTCCGTCCAACCCTGAAAGCCACAGCGGAGAGTTACAAAAACTCTAGAAGTGGTTATATTTGTTTCAAATGGAAAAACGTCACAATTGACAATAATTAATGCTCCTAAACTTAGGAATGCCTCTGACAGTTGACTGTCTGTGGTAACAGCTAAAAATAAAACCAAAGAGGAGTTCATTAAAAACCCAAACCCATAAAAGTACCACGTCGTCGTCGTAGCTCTGACGTCACAGACACGTCTCAACACTTTTGACCACATGCTTCTCTTTAGAGCTCAGTTTATCACAATCACTGAGTAAGTGGAGCGTCTTCATCACCTCCTACCAGGAGACACTACAATTAACCTTTGACCTTTGCCCAGTAACAACAGTAATAACCAACTTCGTCACAAGTCTGTTGTTCATGTTTGTTTAACACCAAGTCAGATTTCATGTTCTACACCACAGTGGACAATATATGAAACATTTATATTTGTTCCTATGGAATTTCATACATTCCTGCGGCTATCTTTGTTTTGCTAACTATTCATGTTCTACAAAGATATTCTCCCCTCTTGGCTTTTTATGACTGTATTTTAGTGTAGATTATTTTAATATTTATTTACATAAATATTAGCCACAGTTTTGTGACTATTAGTTTAAAAAAATCATATTTATGTAAATATATATATATTTATGGCTGCCATCAGCACATTTCAGGATTTAATTCAAATTATTGTTAGACTCAAACCTGTGACAGACATATATATACTTATTTATATGTTTTGCTATGGGATGTTTATGATTAAGATATAGTTATGTTATTATGATTATCTTCAGTTATTGTTGTTCTACATGTTAGCTGTAGACTTTAAACTGTTTTAATTCACTGGGTAAATTTCTGACTTACTTTAAAACGATGACCTTTTGGCACTTATATTCTCATATTCTGGAGCTTAATATATACACGTTTAACTAATTTATCCTGGTAATAGCCATTTCTATATACTTTCATTAATCTTTTGGCTCACCAGGTATTTCTGCTGATATCCTTTCCTTTCTTTTTGTGGGTAAAACTCTGATTCTAATGTCGACCACAGTTCCCGTCAGAAAAATAAGAGAAGGGAGAAGACAGCAACTAAACAGTTGGAAGAACTTGACTCCACCACATCTGTCTCTGTACTTAAATAATCACAGAAGTATGTCATTGACGCGGGAAGACCGAGTTAATGAGGCCAAACATTAGTGGATCCAAGGAAGAGGACAAATATTTACCCTTCGACAGTTGTTTGTGTTGATATGCACGACTGTTTCTCTCTCAGTTATGTCAACTGGAACTTTAGAAAGGCAAAATTATCTGTGGTACAAATCTTCTATAATATGGTATGTGTAAAAAAAAAAAGTAAGAAAGAAAAAGACACGGGGGTTTCAAATGAGATAAATCACACCTGTATCTCTGGTAAAACTGGCAGAGTGTTCCTTAGATTGCACTCAAATTACTCCATTTGTTCCCTCAGATATTTTAATCCCAGCTGACCTCAAACTTCCCATGAACCAGAGGCTGAACAAAAGGCCGCCCACTGTCCGTGCAGTAAATCTGTTGTCTCCCTTCTGGGCCCTCAACAGGGGATCATAGATCAGCGCTGCTCTGCAGCTTGCTTCAATTTACTCAATTAACTCGGTCGGAGCACTTGTAAGTTCTGCAGATGTTGCTTTATTATCACGGCCTAAAATGTACAAGTGGGTTCAGGAGCCTGGGGTTGGGGCCAGGTTCACCAAAGGGTAGGGGGAGGAGGGCAAATCATTTTAATCCCCCAGTATTAGGGGAAACCAAGGATGAGGGTAAATAATAACAGTGAGTGTGAGTCAACAGCTGCTCTTCTGTTGTTGTTGTTCTCTAAAACCATCTCAGTCCGACATGAACAGTGATTTCACTCATCACTTTAAAACATGTTGGACGTAACAACTTCAATGAAAAGCTATAAAACAAGTGTGTCTTAAGTCTGGTTCGAGGATCAGCTGTGGCACATGGATAAAGTAAAAAAAACAAAAACAAAAAAAAAAACTTTCACTAACTTATAGCTCTTTTATGACTAAGTTTGCGTTTGTTTTTAAGGAATTATTTGTATTATTTTGTGAGATTTAGATATTATTTGTCTCTCTTTTTTTGTTTTCTGATTTATTTATCAGGAATCTGTCTAGGTTATCCAAATTCTAGCTAACGACAGGTTGTGAATTGTTTTTCTTGATTAATTTTAAGCTAATTTTGCTCTTTTAGTTATCATAGCCAATCTGTCTTTATTTTATTTTTTTAATATTTGAATGATTATGATAATAATAATAATCTGATTATTGCTATTTAGCAATTATGTTTAGCATCGTATTAGCATTCAACTAACTTTTGTTTCGTTTGTTGAATTTATTAGTTAACTAATTTTTTCAACTAAATTCCAAATATTTCTTAGTGCTGACAGCACTTTTCAAGAGCTTTGTAATTATAAAAGGACTTGTACACTGTAAAAGTTTTTTTCATTATGCAAGTTATTTTAGAGTCGTAGATTTTAGTAGAAATGTGTGTGAATCTAGGTGACATGGGTTCAACACAGGTGAGTGCAATGAACTAACTAAGTGTATTACTGTGCAGAGCAGTTGTGAGAAACTTCACTGGGATTTGTCGTATCAGCAGTAGGCCGTATCAAGTCTTTTATGAAATCTGGCCACTCTGGACACTCCTGTGATAAGATGAACACAAACACTGTTTGTTTCTTCCTTTGTTGCAGCTGTTGGACCTCTAACCAAGCTCTTTGACTAAAGCTCTGTGAAGATCTTAGCCACATGCAATAGCTTAGTCCTTCAGCCTGAATCATTTGCAGATGACAAACCTCAGGAGACTGGCCATAAGTCATGATCACAGCATTATTGCAATGCCTACAGTTATCTCAGAAATGACCTCGCACCTAAATAATTTGCAATATTTATCACCCTCCAGTTATCGGACAGATCTGTGATTTGCTAAAAAAAAAAAGTATCTTCTATCCACTCCTAACCTGTCTTGGATAAATCAGAGGAAGGCTGACAGGAGGAATGTAGAGGATACAGTAAGGAGGATGGTAATATTAACCAGTTGTGGTTACCATCAGCATAAAACATCCTGCCAACACCCTCCATGTGCGCTCATACGTTTCCCTCCTGCATGGTCAACTACATTTCAATTAAGAGCAGCAACACAAGATGACATTCATGGTGTTTTAAAATAAGGTTTTGACAAATGATTTTCCTCTGTGTAGCCCCGTGCGTTCGCTGCCTCTGCTGCGTTGCGTGAGGGCTTATCTCCGTGCTGTTGGTGAGTCACAGGCCAAGTCAAAGTTGTGAGGCTCTGCAGCAGTTTTAATGGCTTGCCAGTTGATTTAAATGTGAAAGGTATCGCTGGTGCACAGGTACAGACGGAGGCTGCGGCAGCTCCAGGCCCCGGCTCGTAACCTCACTCCTCATAAACACTTCAGAGTTAAAGCTTGGCACTGACGTCGCCCTCAGTGGTTCTGACCATCCGTTCTCAGCTGATTAATGCACACAAGTAGATGTCTGAATTAGTTTAGGATTACTAGGACACCATGGTGAACATTTAGCTGTAATTTATCTTTATTTAAATGATAACAGACTGAAGACTGAGATTATTTCAGTTTCTGTTACATTAACACAGATAATAGACAACTTTGAAAACTAACATCCTGAACAAAAAGAAAATATCTCTGTTAATGAATATTCTAGGCTAATGTGGTCAATGTCGTCAAAAGGCAGAGCTGCCATTGACTCAGGGATGAAGACTCACTAAAGTAAGACATCATTCTTTTTAAAATTTAATAAAGTTAATGTTTTGACATTATTTATAAACTAAGCTAATAACATGCCACATCTCTCCGCTAATCTAAGAAATTAGAGTTTTTGTAATTTCTTATTAAAATTATTTTATATTACCAATGAGAACAACTGAATTCTTTGTCAATATGACAACTAGGACAACGTTAGCACTAACTCATTATCAATGAGTTAATGCTAACATTGTCATAGTTCTTGGAACCAGATAATGTGGCTAATGACTCATTGGCCACATTATCTGGTTCCAAGAAGGTTGGGTTGTGTGTTAACACCATTACAGACACTGCACTGGTTTGCCAACAACATAAGAAATATTTAATAGGTTCTAAGAAAAAACTCTCAAATCAAGAATTATTGCCTAGAAACGTTAAAAATGGCTCATCAACAATACCAATAACAGTATCAGCTACAGATGTAGTATTTAAGGCCAGTTTGAGCACCACCAACTACAAACCCCTCACTCTTAGAGCCACGTGCTGAACCCAACAGAACGAGGCCGTGAAGAGAAGAAACAGAGAACCTTCATATCTCCTGCAATAAAGATTCAAACATTTTTACAATATTGCTCTAAGTTATAGTCTGGTTGTTGACATCTGCCTGTTATTTCAAATATGTTCTCCTGCATCATTTATCAATGTAATCATTCACAGGTGAGTTCAGGCCTGAGGAATTTAAGTTTGGGTGTTGCAAAATATACATCCATAGACAGAGCGCCTTATAATAATCATGGAAAAATGTAACAAATTCTGCAAACTTGGTGTTAGTGTTACTACAATATGACATTTGCTTTGTTGTGGCTTTTCACAGACATTTTTGTCCAGATGAAGAATCTGGAACTATATGCCTTTGTGTTAAATTCTAAATTTCCAATAAAACAATAATGCCTGACAACAGTGTATAGAACAGGACTCGCAAACTTTAAGTTACGGCTGGGTCAGACACAGATGACCTTTGACTTGATGTACCTGAATATATAGTACTATAGTAAACCAATGTTATGCAGTGCAACACTTCTCATTATGCAGATCGACACTACATTAATTAACACTATTGTATTTATAGGCAGAAGACAGCATGAAAGATATGACACTTCAGCCAAACATTCTCTTATATTTACAGCAAACAGAGTAGGAAGGCTATACAGTACCAAGGAATCTCCTACTAACCACGTTCCCCGTGGGAAGAATGTTTATCCATATTAATGCGACTTATTTTCTGTTCAAGGTGTGTTCCGCGGAATCATGGTACACATTTAATTGTTAATCCATCTGCTCGACAACAACCGAGATCTCGAGGAATAAGCCCTGAGTCACGTTGATCCAATTATGCCAGAACGGAGATGTTAATGTAATCATTTGCCATCGCACTCAACAACCTACACAGATACTGCAGAAAAGCTGCTTTAAGGTTAAGAACGTCACGGCGCCGGTGCTGTCGGAGCAGCAGAAGAGGAACACAAACTGTTTGAATTGAAGTAGTGACCCCAGAGAGTTGGAGGTGAAGGGTCTGGAGGTAGGAATTGTAAATGACATGTTCACCCGGGGGCGTCTGCTAATAACTTTATTTTCTGCGCAGAGGATGAGACCTGCTCATTTCTCCACTGTCCTCTCTGACAGCTCTCTGGGGAGCGATATGCAAGTATGGAATTGTAATGAACTTGTTTTCCTTCTCTTAACCTTCTCGCTGTCTCCTAAATCACCGGTGCAGCACATGAGCCACCGTCTCCTCTGCCACAGCTGCACTTGCTCTGAAGACCTCTGAGCTACATTACGTGGTGTTGATTGTAAGCAGATACAGACCCTGGGTCTGATTTATGGACCGCACTGCTCTTTCCTTCTTTCTTTGAGCCTGAGCTTTTAAAAATTGGCTAACTGTGAAAATAGATGACAACAGTTTATCTATTCTTTCATCAGTTTTTATTTAAAAAAAAAAGTAGAATTATTTTCTTTTTAAAGTTGATAAAGTCGAGGTTTTGGAGTATTTTATGTCAATTTAATTGAATGAATCAAGTTATGTACTTCCTTTCTTTAATGTCCTTTTCTCTTTTTACAGAAAAAAAAAAAAACAAAAACAACTTTCAAACAAACAGGTCACATGACTTGATTCATCTACGATTTCTTGATTTCTTTTATTACTTATTATACTCATTTTAAATGTATGGACTTTGCCTCAGTGTTTATAAAACATCGACCTCTGCTCAGCGTGGACACTGACTTTATGGAATAAATCATCCAGGTAGAAAACGTAACCTTCAGTTAAAGTAATGTCTGAGGTGGTCGTAGTTTCTTTGATCAGTCCTCTCTACTGCTACTAGCTCCAAATTTTGGATGCCTTCAAAATGGTGTGGCGTCATATCCTGGACTGGGTGCAGTTCTAGGTTAGACCCAGGTCTGCTCCTGGTTAACTCCACAGATCTTAATCTTCTGGGCAGACCCCAGTCCATCATCTGTGGTATTCAAGTGGAGGATTGATGGGCAGCATTCCTTGATTTTAACCCTGCCCTTCCCCGTGCCCCCCCTGTAATGTAATGACATTATCAATTAGTCCCCATTAATTCTGCAAAAACAAATAAGCGCTTGAGTACCGCCTCCCTTCAAGCATGTGTTTCTGATTTCCTGACTGTTTGTCAGTGGCCGCTGTTTGGTTAATCCTCTGGCTAAGGTGCTGTGGCCCACAGAGGTCACGGCTTCCTCCTCCCTTCACCTCGTTTCCTCCTCGTCCTCTGAAGGATCTCCTCTCTGCAGATCCATTAACTGTGAGTGTTCTAAAGCCCTCTCTCTTTGATTTCCCCACAGTTCCCCAGGCGTTTCATTTGGCTGTTACGCTGTTTTAACAATGTCTATTCAGAATCAAATTTAACTGTACTTTTCTGCCGCTTTTTTCCCATAAATAAATGAAAAGCCAAAATCCAGGTTTTCAAGCTGAACCACTGAACTTAGAGACAGAAACTATGTTGTTGAAATGATTACACTGGTCCAGTCTCACTTCACAGCAGACGCATGGATTCTTCTCACACTTGGTGATCATTAAAGGTTTTCAGAAAATGTACAGGCGTATGGTGTTCACGAGAGCAAGGTGTTACAGACAAGTCAAACTAATGTGGATGAGAAAACGTCTCTCTTGTTATCACCTATCAGTGATATCATGAAAATGTCAACAATTTTAATGATGTCATGCTTGTTCAGGAGAGTGTTTCAAAACAGCTATAGAATTTTGATAAAACATGAGCATCACGGTGGGAAAAAACAGAATTTCTAATCCTGGGCTAGACATCATCTCCGCACTGGTGTGAAATTAAAATAACAGCTGATACACAGCCACTAGGAAAGTCATCTTAATGTAATCATTGGCTGCACATCTGAAAATGACCTTCAAAGTTTAAAAAAAAATACAGACTAATAAATTTAGCCCTGCGAGGCAACACTGGTCATTTATAAACATGTCATATAAATAAAATCAAATTAGATACATAGCCACTTACTAATCCTCTGATATGAATGACAGACCTTTCTGTTTACAAATGAATTTATAGAACATCATTAAGTCGTATTATCTCTAAAGGTAAAACCTCCTCAACTACACTGTCACTCGTCTTTGCGAGTGATGACGGAAGTGAGGGATAAATGGAGAGTTTGGAAATGAGCCGAGAAGCAGGTACTGCTGGGATCTGATGAAACAAAGGCAGGTGAACACACACAACAAACAGGATGTGATTAATAATCAGAAAGGAAATGACCTGATGGCGTGATGTGTTTGACACAGTTCACATCACTAGATGTTGTAGGGCAGGAAGAATTGGCTCCAAAGAGTAAACACAATCATTACTGGTTGTTGGAATGAACCCTTCAATTAGTCTTTGTGATCTGGGCACAAACAGACAATCATTTCACTTCTGTGTCTCCTCCAATATATTTGTTTTAACTCGTCAAGAGTCTCCATTTCACCCTGTCATGGTCCCGTCATGGTCTTCTCCACTTTTACACCAAGCATTTCAGTGTGCTTCATTAAACCCATGAACCCTTCCTTTACCAACACATTCTGTCCAATACGTCTCTCCTCACGACATTTCCACACCCTTTCAACCTTGCCAATTAAATCAATTACTTCTCATAAAACTGCTGTTGCTCCTGTCACACATCATTTGTGACATGCATTCCCAGCCATCTGACCCAACCACTATCTTGAACCCATCTGTCTCTCAGACTACACATCTAAGCACTTTCTTGCCCTACTTGTAAAATATACTCCCAAACGTCTCTCACCTACATTTTTAAAGTATCGCTACGAAAGAATAAATAAATCAATGTTTCAGGTCATTGTTGGTCATGTTCATACGCTTTTGAAAATATAGAGCTATTAATATCCAACTGACTACTAACTAACAATATATCTGTTTCATGAAACACTGTTGATACGGAAAGGTGGAGCCAGTTTTACACCATAAGCAAACATTACTAACCCAACAAATACTGTGTATTTACTGCCAGCATCCAATCCATGTATACAGACAGGATGTCACCACGGGGTCATTGTAAGCACATTACAAAAAGGTCACAGTTAACAATACAGTATGTGAATCACAAAATGTACCCAGTTGAACCCTCATCTCCACAAGAGGCCGTCACATTCACATACTTATAATTCAAGTTGATAGAAACGATTGGATTGGCTCCTTATTTATGACTTTACTTTTCAATGTTACAGTATAGTAAGGGGGTTACAGTAAAGCAGGTGTTTGTGGTAAACATGGGATCATTTTTGTGGTGGTTATTTGGTTCTTGACCTCGTGACCCCAGTCACACCTCAGCTGATGTTCCTGATGACGTGGGACAACGCTGACTGTCTACAACACAACGCACAATAAAAATACTGGCCTCATAGATTTCACTGACTCCAAACAAAATGTCGTTTGATAACTTGACTAACAGAAGGAGGTTTAACAGCCCCGTGTTTCCAAAACTTTTTAATCCAGGTGAAGCCTGTAAACCTGTGTTATGATGAAAGCTTTAATCTACAGTTTTTATCACTCGATCTGTCTCTACTCCAACTGTCCTACGGTGGTTCGTCCATCACAGGACCAAAGAGACAAACAACCATTCACACAAACATTTACAGTTGGGCTCATGTTAGAGTGGGTCAGGGCTGTAGAGTAGGTGAAAGAAAAACAATGCACACACATGCAAAGAACATGCCAAGTTAATATACATATATGTCAGTACAGTAAACCCTTGTTTTTCGCGGGGGTTACGTTCCAAAAAGAACCCGTGATAGGCAAAATCCGTGAAGTAGAAATCTTTATTTTTTTTACAATTAAATACTCAGAAAAAGAAGAGAAAGAACGAACAAACCATTTTACAGTCTCAACCATTTGTTTCACAAATAAAGTAAAATAAAAGTACTTTAGAAACGTTTCAACAAATAACTTCTGTAATGTACTGTCAAATAATAATTTTAATCATCAACGTGAACAGAAGGCTTCAAATTGCGGAGATTAGCACCGCCCACCGTGAACGGGAGAAAATTAAAAATGATTATGAAAAAAATACAAATTACCTGGTCTTGTTGCGGGCAGTTGCAACCCTTTTTGAATCCTTATTAAAACTTATTGCTGCTGTCTTCCTTATGTTTTTTTCTTCCTTCTTTATGGAACGAACGGAAGATTCATTAATTCCATAATGCCGACCTACAGCCGCATAGCTTTTACCTTCATTTAGCATGTCCAATAGTTTTACTTTATCACCGATAGACAGCATCTTCCGCTGCCTTTTGGTCCCTACCGCAGGTACTTTTGCCGGTCCAGAGCGTTTTGTCGACATTATGGGGTTTGATAAACTCGAAATTGCAAGAGAATTTGCACGTACGTAATGTCAATTTGGCAAGCTGTTTTACGTACGTGTACATATTAAACCGCAACGTTATTGGCGCACAGGTAGAGAAGAAGCGGAGTGACTTTTTAGCCAATCAGAATGCAGAACACAATGCACGATGCAAATCCGTGAAGTAGCGAAACCGTGAAAAGTAAACCGCGTTATAGCAAGGGATCACTGTACTGGGTATCGAACCAGTGAATGGAATTCTACTGCAGTAAGACAAACTTTCAACCAGCGTCCTTCAATTCAGACCCGTAGAGTAAGGCTCCATGGTCTCACAGCAGGAGGAGCCGGTCCAGCAGTAACAGCAACAACATCTGTCTGTGCTGAGGCACAAGGTCAAACTAATGTCTCATGCTTTAATGTTTCAGGGGTTAGCGTTAGGGTCGGGGTCAATCCTGCTGAGCCACTCTCATTAAAACCTACAATTACATCACTTTAGGATGTTCCACCGCAACTGACCCAGGACTGAACCCGTCATCAGGACTCGCTGTAACAGCTACACTGTGACCAGTACCGGACCATGGATCATCTGGTATCAGGCCAGACAAAACAGACATTAGTCTGTACGGCAGCTCCTCTTTACAGCACATAACACACCTAGCAAATAACCGAGAGACCTAACATATGTTCGTAATATAAATATTTATATATATTTATTTGTCGAATATGTAAGAGTTAAAATGCTATTAGATGAACTTCATTGTGTTTTGTTGTGCCCTCCACTGGTCAGACATTGTTTTGCTGTGGTGCAGGGCTTCTTTTTTTTTTACTCAGTTACTCATGATGACAAATATGACACAGTATGTTCAGCTTTTGTTTTCAGTGGACACTTGTATGAACTGCACTGTCGGGTGTTAACTGTTCTATAGTCACCTTTACTTTTCTAAAGCTCGTCTCACTTTAGGATATTCTTTAATAACGTTGGGTAAAGCACCACATTATTCTGCACCTTTTTATGGATGTGGAAGATAAATGCCCTCCCCAGGTAACTGTCATCATTTGACCCATATCAGAGGACTGTTCTCTGAGGAATGCTGTAATAAAGAAACAGCTTCCTTTTTTCTCCCTCTCACATATCCACAGCTGCACTTATATGTAATGCACTGGCTGGGGGAATGGAATTTCTCCTCTGATTTATACCATGGACCTGGTTTTGACCCAGGCTTACTGCTGGAAACGTGCCATCACCTCATTCACTCACTTGTAAGCACTTGAAAGTGACCAGACAACATTTTACGCCACGTTTGGGTCAGTCTGAGCAGAGGGGGACTTAAAGGAGGGGCGTGTCCTGTCAGGTGCACGAATAAATATGTCATTCACCTACTGTGTGTACTCTTGGGCCTGTTTATGTCAAGCTAGCACGTTAACGTGGAACCCATGTGGGGTTTGGTTTGGACAGGGGGCAACTGAAACGGAGACCACTCTCTACTAACCCCACAAGATCTTGTCCTTTATTCTTTCTAACGCAGTTTAGAAGTCGTGCATGGACGCAGCTAATTAGAGACGGGGATTGGCCGTTGACAATGTGTTTTCTGTAATGCTGTTGTGTTTTGACCTTCAGGGCCACCGTAGGAAACATCTACTCAAAAGTTAAGATTCAAACATCTGTGAGGTTAAATGAATACCAGTAACATCTAAAGATATTTTAACTTGGACATTTTCTCAGAATGGGATTTAAATCAAAACTATTCGCCCTACTGATCAAAACAGCAACTTCAATCGCCTGGTGTAAATCATTGTTCTTAGCATTGTTCTAGAAATCAATTCTGAGATTTATGTCAAAATTCTGACTTTTTTCCAAATTAATTTTCTACTGAAGAAACTGAGTCAAAAATCTCATATAAGTCCAATTTCTTAGAGTTTGATGTTGAACTTTTTGTGAAAACTTCAAAGAGTTCCATAAAATAGTTACATTTAACAGTTTTCAAAAGTTCACAAACTGTATGATAACAACAACAACAACACACAAAAAACCTGGTCCAAGTCAAAGCTGTCAAATCCTGCTGTGTATTTTGTACATATCTGATGCAATAGTAAGGTAAGTTGATGGAGAGTCAGAGAAAGAAGCAAACCGTAGCACATCTTATATTTTATCTGTTGGTAAAACCTTCCAATAAACACTTGTAAAATGTCTGCTTGTAAGATGTGGAGAAGTTGGATAAGCACAGGAGAAATCTAGAAATATATAAAGTGGATTATGTGGTGTGAAAGCTGCATCTTTGTCCCACAGATGACTGACTGCCTCTGTCTGTATGATAATGCTTCTTCTGTGCGGGCTTGTAACCCAGTTGGTGCAAAGTGGGAAATTACGTCATTTGCAAATGCACCTTTATTCCATGATAGTGTATAATTGTACAAATAGAATGAGATTATCGCTGTAGTCCTCCACAAACAGACATGCAGCTTTAGAAGAGGAGGATTGGGAAAGGCTGATAATTTCCCCCAAAAATCCCATGGAGTGGAGGCAGGTGCTCAACCTTGGGCTCAGGTTATTTTAAGGAAAGCCAATCTTTGATCAGCCAAGCTGAAATGGCTAAGATAAGTGGGAGCTACATCTCCCGGCAGGACTGCGCACCAGTCTGATATTGCTATTTCCTCCCCAGTTTCTCAAGAGCGGTAAATAGCTGCTGCCCCCACTGCTCTCCGTGCTGCACCTCCTCGCCCGCCTCCTTATCTACTGCCTACTTTCTTCTGGAGATCTCTGTCACTTTAATCCACAGAGTCTGCCGCTGGTTAACAAGGAAATCCTGTGTCAATTATCACCAACCACTTCCTGCTGGGAGAGCAACAGGGAATCAAAGGGGCCTGAGAGTCTTTCACACCAGAGAGGAGCAGAGGGCCTAATTAAATGGCCCTTGTGTCCCGCTGGCTGTCGGTGTCCAAGTGACAGAAAGCCAAGCCCGACCATAACCGTCGTCGTCGTCTGATTGTTTTGATAGCGGATGTGTTTGGAACCTGGAGGTTGGCCGGTTGTAACCCAGGAGAGCAGAGGGGAGGACGGCCAGTGGAGTGGACGGAGAGAAGCTTGGGCGTCGGAGCTTTTAGGTTTACTGTATTTGATCAAACTGGAATGTTGGCTCAATGGACCAAAAACACATCCACAGTCAAAAGAAAATCCAGTTGGTAAATGTATATACATATCACTGTACATATCAGTGAAACAGCAATAAAAAGTGTCTTGTGTTGGTTATCACTCTCACAGTAAGATGACTGATTCGACCAACGCGACTGTCTTTAAGGCTCAGTTTCCTTCAGGTGCATTGTTCCTTCCTCCCATAGTCACACAGGAAACGCAAAAACACACAGGCTCTGATTACCTGTTCACTCTTTGAGTGTATATTTATATGGCCCTGTGATGGACTGGTGAAGTTTGAATCCCTGCCCCTCAGACTTTTAACCTGGTACATTTAAGGAAAGGCTACCTTCCCCTTCATTTTGCCACATTTAATGAGGAACCAAAAAGTTTCAACTCACAACAACAACTCCCTTTCAGAGGTGACAGACTGTTCCATATCTGGTGCTTTGGGGTCCACTAGCATCGCTACACAACATTCTTTGTGTTCTATTAGTAGAACTCTGTGGAGTTATTTTACAACAGAGCTTTGGTTATTCCTGCACCTGTACCTGCCAATTTGATTAAAATATCTAACCAATATTAAGTTCCTTTTTCTGTTGGCCAGTAGTGGTAATGCAGCTAATACAAAACAAGGGAAGACATCACCACTAGTTTAAATGAATATTTTGTAATTTATATGTTCAGAAAATTAAACATGCACTGTATAATCTACCTAATGTGACAATATTTAATCTTCAAACCAGATTGCGGTGGAATAGCAGTTTTTTTATAGCCTAAATCTGAAGGACTCAAATATGACCACTGTGAAGCCAGGATCAAGGATCAAAAGTGCTTTTTATCAAATAGAAGCATCAGCTGAGGTCAGAGCATCACCTGCCTGCCTGCTTTGATGGTGTTACTTCACTCCTAACTGTCACTTACAGGTATCTGGTGTCGCCTGCATAATGTCAGATTAAGTTATCGTCCGCTGTCACTGGCCGAGCAGCTTCTTCTGTTCATTAAAAAAAAAAATCATTTCAAACGTAGTCTGTATGAAATGTTTCCCAGAGATTGGTTATGGTTTGTGCATCATTGAGAAAAAAAAAAGACACTTAAAGGCGGACAGGAAGTAGATGTGAATCAATGTTTGCAAAACCTGCGCTCAGTCAAACTTTGCTCAACATTTAACATTTAAAAAATCCAAATATAGTGCCGTACTCTAATACTGCCACCACGCATTTTAAACACACAAAAAGGCCCATCTGAATAAGGTTCATGGCAGTGTCCTCCCACCGCCGCTCCTGCTCTCAACCCCCAGAGCCTTGTCCACCTTTAAATTTTCATACGAAGGAAAGGGGGCTGCAGGAAAACCAATTTACGAACAGAGCGACATCATCTGTTTGGCCGTTTATCTCTGACACACCACCCCTCAGTCCAGTGTTGACAGTACATGATATTCCATTAATCTGCCTAATGAAAATTTAACCAGTGTTATAAACAAATAATTGGCCATTATCCTCTCAAAGATCCCGAATAAATTACTTGGGCATTTTTTATGGCTTCTGAAAGGAGAAGAAGAAGAAGCTGGCCCCTCCTGATTGATGTCGAAATAAATGCGGGGCCGGCTCCAACGCAGCGAGTGGGTCTCGGCTAAGCCTGTGATTGACTTAATGAGAGTCTTTGGGGTGAGTAAATGTTCCAAATTGCTCAGTCATTAGCTTTTGCTCAGCTGTCTGAAGATACCCCCGGATCTGCGGCGTGGGTCTCTCCTCTTGTACCATTCCGCCTGCAATTACATTTTCATTTAGAGCAAACCTCTGAAGTCCGATAGGCAGGCCCCTTTTCATTACGCTGGCCTCCTTTTTCTTTTTTATCTAAATGGTGTGAAATGTCTCTTCATTTAGACCAATTAAAGTTGAAAAAGACTGTGCTGTAATGAATTATCATACAAATTATTTACTTAACGCCACAATCTCTCTCTCTCTGCCGTTCCACCTCGCTCCATCAGCGGGGACGCTCAGAGTCAGACAGGCTGGGGAGTCTGTCCACAATGGATGGACTTTGAAAGTGAAGCTTCGTTTTAAAGTGATACACATATTCCTAAGGTTATAGTTTGTCTCTCTTTGGCCGATGCCGAAGGAAAAAGACGCCAGAATGTGAACAATAGGGAACAGTATGTCGTTGATATAACTCATTTCAGATATTTCATTTCAGGAGATGTCTAAGCTCTTCTTAATTAAGTGCGAGCTTATGGTTTCAAATTAACTGCTTTTAATTGAAGGGACCGGTGCTTGTCTGCGAGGCGGTGTGGAGAATGTCTCCAGTCTCCTTCTGGAGGCTGTTGGCTGACGTGTACATACTGAGACAGTTCTCAACTATCACAGCAGCACCACCCGTACCTCTGGGACTCAAACACTGTGCCAAAGAGTTCCTCCATGAGCTCTTCAGCATCACAGCAGCTACTCAGTGCATATTCTACAGCCATCATTCACAGCAGCCAGAGCCTTCACAGTCTGAAATCATTTGAAAAAAGAAGAGTATGTAATGGTATAAACTGTATAATGTTTATTAGCATGACTCATTTCTTAGCTTGATAGTGCCTGGGTAAGGCTGTGGAGAAGCCACTCGTCACCATGGTGACGGCGGCTTCTGCTTCATGCTCTAATCACGTCCTGGCTAAAGACTGGGTCAGGACCCTGGATGAGATGGATTGAAAATTATACACATCAACTTTTTTTCAGACATATAGTCTGTTTTAATAGAGCATTTTATAGATTACTTCAGGTACCATTATTTATCATCAACTGCTTATTCTTCTTAGGTTTGCAAGTGGAGGTGAAGCCCAGGACAAGGTAGAGTCCTAACAAATCACCAGTCCATTTCAGGACCACTTACAGAATTAGACGACCATTTACAGTTACATTTACTCTTAAACTTTATCCTGCATGATGTGAGAAAAACTGCACGCAGAAGAATATGAAAACTGCACACAGACTGTGTGCTGAGGATCAAACCAGTGACCCGCCTGCTGTAAGGCAAGAGCGCAAACCACTATGTGGACCTTATTGATAATATTTAACCAAACATGAATTAGACATATTTAAATAAAAAAACAACTTAATGTCTGACGCCTGGTGAAGGCCGATCACTGCTAACAGCACTTGCATCACTGTGTTTTTATTACTGCTGCTTTTATGAGCCAAGTGAGGGAGGGGAGGGGGAAATGGACCAGCTGTAGCAGAACAGCAGACAGGAGGATGTTAGTTTGTCCCCAGCTCAGCCACCGATTACTTAAAACAAACGAGGGGGACCGACTCGGCCTTAGATGGAAGCCAGATTTGTCACCAGAGGCCATATTTAAAAAGCCCGTCTGGATAAATTACTTTTACATCCCAAAAAGAAGTCCAAAATCTAGGGGGAAAATAAACTCCAGAGGGGTCAGTTTCACAGGAGGTGTCAAAGTGTTGTTAAACTCACTGGGCAATAATCGTAAGTACTCCATGATTTGCGCTAATTGGTATGAAATCACCCACAGTGCTTTAAGTGCAGCTACTGCTGCGTCTGCTCTATGTCAGCTCCGATTCTTTTTGACAGCCTGGAAACAGAAATACACCACTGCCGAGCCAGTCTACCACCTATGAGCCTCAGTCACAGGTAGAGAGCGGACGAGAACCGACGCTGACAAATCCCCGTTGTTGCTTTTTTCCCCTCCCCTTCTCTCTCTCTCTCTCTCTCACTGCATTATTGAAAAAGAAAATACAGGTTTTCCATTTATCGTCACTGTGAATAAAAGCAGCAACACTCTTAGGTGTTGAGCAAAGAAATCTTTACTAAATGTTGTGACATAAAGTGATTTGAGCATAAAGGCAGGATAGACCGCTGTTCGGCAGCTTACACCAGCGGTCGTACAGTGGTGGGGAGACTCAATGTCATAATATGTTCAGGTAATATTTTTACCTGTCAGCAGGAGACGAGCGATTACGACAGTCATGAACTACTGTGGCTGAAACGATACTGTACTGAAGTTAAATAATCAAAAGCCTCTCGTCAGACGCTGCAGTACAGCACATACAAGGAGCGCGGATACGAGGATGTACGAGGCTTTTCCTTTCTCTGTTAGTATAAGTGTGACAGTAATCACACTGCATTATGTGTGGCATAAACCCTAATGCATACTAATCACTGCTTATTAAACTAATGCTTTCATTAACGGAGGACAAAGTGAAGCAGCACAGAAACATTCACTGAAAACGCTTCAATCATCACTGGTCAGAGCAGAGGCCGGTGTGGCCCAAGGTGAGGGGCTGAACCCAGAGTGGCCCACAGATAAAAAGGTAATTATGGCCTTTTCTGGTAGGTAAGCTGCAGTCAGGCACAACATTTGGCAGAATGTACAGAACAGACTGCACTTCACTGACTTGTGGATATCTACATCTGCTCCACACAGAACCTGTGGATTAATCTGTGACTAGCCCAGTTTTGGGTCCATTTTGACCATACAGGCCCAACGTAACGATGCTAGCTAAAGAAATAAACACTAACATGTTTCATCTTTAAATTGTTTGTTAAATGTAATTCTTTCAGGCACAGATCAAAAAAGGTTAAAACAAAACAAAAACAAAAAAACCTAAACCAGTCTGGTATCACTCCTAGTGCAGTCTTTGGTTCTGTTTTTAAAATCAGGAGAATGAGCCATTGTGTGTCTGCTCCAAAGCTGCTAACTCATGTACAAGTTGACCAGATCATCAAACATACACTACAAGTAAATACAACACAATTAATTTAAATATTTGTGACACCGGCATACAGTGGTTCTTTGCAGAAAAACATCCATGAGAGAATAAAATATTCACCTGTCAATAAAGCTTTCAGACCTTTATTGACTGTGATTCTGTCACAAAGTCAAAAGTTCTTCATATACAGTACAGCACAGACCTACAGGCCAACTTTACCTCCCTGCTTCTTTACGTACAAAGGAGCTTGTTAGTTTAGCGTTACAGTAATAGCCCAGCCTCACCTTAAAAAAAAAAATCAATTTAAAATTAGGCATACACTCCTGAAAAGAAGAGGATAAAACTATTAATTAAAAAGTGGAACAGGTTCTTATTTTAGTGGAAAGTGGAAAAATTAGGCTCCTTTGTTGGAAAAAGCCCAGGAGCGAAGCTTGCATTAGCCTACATGCATGGCAGAGCAATTCATCAACTGTAATTTTGCCTCAATGGGCAAAAAAAAGAGAGGGATCAACCTCAGCGTGCTATTTATGGAGATTTACCAAAGTCTGGGAAACGCTAATGTGATTAACATTTATCTACAACATGGCTCTGAGTGGCCCTCACGTCCACATGTATATAAGCTATATAAATATATATATATATACAAAGTCAGAGAGAGAGCGAGAGGGAGACAGAGAGGTTGATACAGAATCTGCGTATGCACAATGGGGTTTTTTTTTTTTTCACAAATTCTATGTCACATTAGTGGAGGATTTCTTTTCCTCCCCTCTGTCTAAATATCTCTCTTTATGTGAGTGTCCCCAGATGAAGGCATGGTGAGCCGAACAGTGCTTTTGTCCTAACGGGGTCTCTCTCCCTCTCTCTCTCTCTCTATCGTACTCACTCTTCCCCTCTCTGCCGCTCTCTCTCTGCTGAAAATGTGAACTGTTCCACGGATTAGCTGAGCGCAGATTTATTTAATGCATCCTCATAGAGTATTGTTGAAATCTATTTTGGGATACGGAGCTTGCCAGGCTCTAAGCCTGGTAATATATGCCTGCTACAGTTTAAGAGAGAGGGTTCACAGACCCTCTTTATGTCGGGATCATATGGATCATAGAGTCATTGAATATGAAAATATTTAGGTCTGCTCGCACATTTATTGTTTTCAGAGCAGGGCCAACAAAAGGCTTGTTTCCATGCCCTGGCTCCTGTCTGCTGTTTGTATGGCCTGTTTAAATATTTGATGTGCAGGGGAATGATTGTGATAGTGGCAGATAAGATACTGCACATGCATATGCCATGAGAGGCCCCTGTTTAAGAGAGCAGCTTAAGGTTTCTGAGAGGCCAACAAAGCCACGGATGGAAGAGACTGCAGTGCATTTGCATCAGAGCGGCGGATTTAAGAGCAGACACAGCACAGAGTGAATGCTAATAATAAATCTCATTTAAAATGCTAAGTATTTACCATTGACTCAACCATTCACACCATATATATTTGATCACAAAATGCTCATTTGCATTCAGCGTTTGCCCTTTGTTACAGTAAAACAGGGGTTTCCACAGTTTATCAAAGGGCCCAGACATGGTGGTGTCGAACAGCTCAGGACCGGCCGCTCTCCAGTTGGTGGTGGGAACAAATAGCACACATGCACTTTTAACAGGTTACTGTGTAAAACCAAAGGTTGGTTTTGAACCTGATACACAAAGACTCAATTAGGAAATTCCTTCCTTTTACAAGATTGAAATAAATTGAAGAACAAAAAAGTCCTTATTGTATAGTCCTAAGACTAAAAGTAGTCATAAGGCCATGTTACCAGAAACAGCAATACAAAGAATCCAACCAATGATGTTAAAATAATTAAAAAATTAGTAAATAAATGTAACAACTGGCGGCTTTGATAAACAAACATGGGTTAACATGTAGAGCTAACAAAAGGTAATTGAAAAAATACTTTAACTGAAAACTAAAACTGAAAGAATTTACAAAAAGTAAGAATATGATGCAGGTAATTTGGTATAAAAATTAGGAAAATTCTTCAAAAAATAAAAAACAAACTTTTAAATTTTTTTAAATAAATACTGAAACCAACAAAACTCTCAGAATGACTTAAACTGATGTAATGCCTTAAAATATCTTAGTATTTCAGGCTAAACCATCTATAAAAGGTATAGTAGTATATTATGACTATAAAATATGTAAAGAAATTTCCAGGAAAAAATACCAAAATGACAAAATTCAGGTAAACCAAGTCATGCTCCAAAGACAGCGTGGGTCACATGAAAAATAATCTGAGGATGTGGCCGGTGCCTGGACAGATTATGGAAATTCCTATAGTATGTAGTCTATATCTAATATCTTAAAATAAATAATATGGAGATATAAATATCTAATATCTTAAAATAAATAATATAACCCGGTAGTTTAGAGCACTGACCATGGAGAGGTTCTGTTATCAACAACATCACACAATTGTGTGTCAACAATCTCCCAGACTACACTTCCCAGCATGCCTCAGGGAAAGGGTCTGGCAAAGCTTCTCCTCAAAGTGAGTGGCTTGTAGTTTGACAGAGGGTAACACAAAAGAAGAAAAAACCGGGGGGGGGGAGCAGGAGTGGGGGGAGCCGGAGCTGGACAAAAGAGAAGACATGGGCTTTGCGCCGAGGACACGATAAAGCCAGGAGCATTATCGTCAGTGTGAAAGACGGGGGCCACACTTCAAACGGGATTTTCTCTGCTGCTGACACACAGCAAATACAGAGGCTGTATGTCTGCAGAATTGTGTATATATATCTATATATATATGTTTAATATATATTATTAAACATAGTTAGATATAGCCTAAAAAACAAACCTTAGTTAAAAACAGCCAAATGGATTCATTGTTGTCATCAAACATTTTCTTTTCTTTTCCGATTTTACTTTAGTTTTACATTTCTCTATACTTCAGACCAGCTATCCCCACTTCCCGCTGTGTGAAATATGTACTGAATATGTACTATGAACCAGAACTCAGAGTTACAATTACGGCTGATGAGCTACAAGTGAGCCAGATGGAAGCAGAGATGAAAGCACCAGCAGAAACTGACACAGAGCTTCAGCTGCTCTGTGCGGCCAGTAATCTTTACAAATATGAGCCTTCAAAAGAAGCCACAGGGTTCAATCAATTAGTCTGTGATTATTATTACTTCTGTTGTTATTACGAGTCCCAGCAGTCGGGCTGTTATGGTAACCCTAGATGCCGTCCATACTCCTAATCCCTGCCCCTTTCCTAACCTTAACCTTTACTCTCTTAATCAACATCATATTCCCTGCAAGTGGGCCAAATATTTGCATGTTATCTCTTGGAGCGTTCACTGAGAATTCACTTTCACTCTGGGAGTTCTCAGCTCCAGCTGCCTGTGTATATTAGTGTGTGGGTTCATGTGTAAGTGACGTGGATAAAACATTTTTTAAAAATTAACAAATTCCACGTAAAACTTTTTTGACAACAAAAAAGCTAATAATAGAATATAAATATAAGTCTGAATTATACCCTGTGAAAAAACCCTCATTAAAATGATGACACATCACTTCCATTGCATTTCCTAGTACCAGGAACAGAGGATGATAAGGCCTGACAGGAGAGTTAACTCAAACTACATGTTTCTAGAATTAAATGTGAATCTGAGCTTTGGTAAAGCATCATGTTTTGAGACTGATATAAAGTCATTTCTCAGCCAGAAATGAAAGTACAGGGGATTATGAACAGTTACAGAATCACAATTCAAGTGTTCTGCAGGGAGAATTTACATTTTTGGAGGATTTAAAAATAGAGGTCACAATGATGTGGACCTGAGTGACTTGATAATCTGATCAGTTAGCTATGTCAAAGTCAAGATGTAACAATGTTGACATCCTTCATCCCACAAAGACTACCTCTGCTGCTACTCCCATCTCAAAGGCATTATTTAAAAGAAATCAATACTTATGAAATTAAAAGTATTCAGTTGTATCCTTCAGTTGAATTATTTACAGCTTTTAGAAAGATTTTAAAGATTTCATACTTAACTATCTTAGTGTTCCTTTTGTAAACTTTGACAATCCTGGCCTTTTTAACAATGCTGGATCTTTTTATATCCACTGTAAATCAGCCTGTGCATGTGTAATGTGCATGTTATTCTTCCAGGACTCCATTGTTGTTCTTTTCATCTCGTGTCTGGGCTGAAAGTCACAGGGACATTAGGGTTCCAATAAATTAGTGCAAGAAAGCCTGCCATTGTAGATGGTCTGTGGTGGGTGGTGTGGTTCTGTCTTTATTTAGCTCTGCTGTGAATATTACGGTGTCAATGACAAACAAGAGCTCAGGCCTGGCCTTAGAAGCTGTGGTGAAATACAAGATATTTCGAGTTAATTATGGTAAAAAACAAGGAGCGGAGCGACCGCAGCTAGACAAGTTAATACGCCAGACTGTTGGTTAAAAGCGCTTCTTTTATTTGGTTCAACTCTGCGTCCATCTGTCCCCAATTCCGAAAACGACTATTGAGAAGTGTGGTGCATTTGTACATACAAAGTGGACAGCGAGATGAAGAGAAAAGCATGAAACCAGTGGAGGGAGTAAACATCCCCAGTGAGACAAAGATATTTTCTATGCAAAGCTCACACACAATGTCATGTGTGATAGCGACGAATCCTGTCCAAGTCACACGCAGAAACGGGGGGGCACGGGGGGAGAAAGAAAGGAGGTCGGCCGCCTGCATCTTCCCGTGGCTCCCCCTCTCTGCTTTGATTCTGCTGATCCAGTATCTCGCCATATAGCCGGGGACACAAAGCAAGTTGGAGCTTTGGACTAATCTCATTAAGAAACTCTAACCAGCCCCGATGAGTAGTGGGGACGCGCGGGGCGGGGGGGCTATGGCGACTCATTTTGCACCATGCCAAAGCTGCGGCTTGGGGAGGCAGGTGTAATGTTACATAATTAGCCTCTAAACGGTAAAAAGGAGATTATTGCAAATGGCCTACTAGCCAGCACATGCACTGGACCTGCTCCCCGAAGACCTGCCAGTCTACTGAAGCTGAAAACATCCCCGGGGAGTGGATGTGTGAAAAAGGAAAAACAGGTTCTTTGCAGTAAGTGTGTCTGGTGTAGTGCGGCCAACACCTTCTGTAATTTCTCTCAGTTCTACCAAAGAACACGGGTTTGATGATGATGTTAGACGCTCAGGTTTTTTAAAAAAGGGCAAAAACGGACAATTTTAGTCAAATTCTTACTTTGTTCTACAGTATTGTTACAAATGTGCAAAATTAAGGTTTTTATTTCACTTTTAGTGACATGTACTGTAGGGTTTTTTTTAATCTGACTTAAAATAGATGATGAGAAAACAAGAAAAATAGAAAAAGGTAAATCTCATTACAAATGCATTTACCTGCATGACTTTGACTGTCAGGTCCATTATGGTATCACAAGAAAACAAGTAGTTATTTAGCTCTGAAGTTGAGCCAGAAAGAGCCAGAATGTTGCAAAATAGTAATTGTATGTAGAAGAGAGTACGAATGAACCGAACCAGCTCAACTGTAAAACAAATCCTAGATTTAGTAAAATTAAAATGACAGCTTAAAAAACAGCTAAAAAAAACTCCCCCCCCAAAAAAAACAAAAACAAAAATGTAGCAATAACAATGAATAAATCCAGCAATATATAAAATATAATGTTGAATGACAAAATATAGCGATTAACTTAATGGTTATTAAACTGGGTTAAAACTATTTAAATTCATAAATTATTCAAGATGACTAATGGCAAAAAAAAAAGCTTAAAACCCACATAAAGTTGGCTTAATTCTGCTAAAATAGGTTCAAATTAGGATAAAAAATACATTTCCTAAATGTTTACATTTCACATGAAGGGCTTCACTTGGCCCCTGGGCCAGATGTTGGACATCCCTGTGTATATTTGTATGTACACGGTGGTTAAAAAAAAAAAAAGTACAGTGGTGCAGAAACCTAGTAGGAGCTTGAACTGACATGTTGTTTATCTTCACTTCTTTCCTCCTCCTGAGTGGAAACGTTCCTTTCAGGAGGTTTGGAACAGATATGAATGGAGGAGAGTGAGGTCGGACGGTGCAGGGTGTTGAAACGTGCTGTCAAACAGCAGCAGGGAGTGACCTGAGCACAGAAAGACTCACACAGTGGCTCTGATCCAGTGAAACTACACCTAGTCACTCACAACCTCAGCACTGGATTAGCATGTCAGATTGTTGCCATATGTGGCACGGCGCACCACTCTGCCAATGACAGTGATCAACTACTGCCGTTCACCGTAGCCATCCAACAAGTATTACTGCCAGGAGGTTCAAACGCCGAGTACCCGCACTCAAATGAAACTACGTTGCACCACAATGAAACACAGTAGGACTCACTGTCCAGCAAACACACTGGTCAGAGAAACAGATGATCTGAGAGTGTCCAGGACAACGACTCTTTCTCTACCTCCTCAGACACGCTGAAGCACGGGCTCGCTGCTGCATTAAGTTGTATAACAAATGAAGCCGGGCTCTTTGAACTGGCTGACCACACAGGCCTGGAAGAGTCACTATAGGAGGCTCACATGTGGCAGCAATAAGATGGCCCCATCCTCTGCAAGACATGTGGGAGATACCGCATTCCAGTGAAACTCATTAAATCCAACAAACACTGCCCCGTCTCACATGTGGGCTCGGCCACGGCAAGTGACGGCACTTATTCATCTACGAACGCCAAATTCCTACAAATAATAGTGGACGTTAGAAAAATGCAGTTGGATTAGTTGGCGTATTCTTGTTATTCAAACCTGTGCAGGTTATCAAACTACTGATACTGATGCTCCCTGTACCATCACAGACCCTGGTGGTCTTTATTAATCCACTGTCTGGTTTGTCAAATATGTGGATTCATCTTACGCCAAGTCATTAGGCTGCTTACTTAACAACTCTGCTTACTGGTCCACAGAACATTTGAAGTTTCCACATCAACATACTCCCTAATATTGGAGCGTCAACATAAAACGCCAAATATTAATACATACTGTACCTTTATAAGAGTAAATGCAAGCTAACCTATTTGTACTATATTTTATTTATGCTGTAAATAAACTTTGAAAAGATCATGGATTCCCATCCCTGTTCATATTGGAATACTTCAGTCTCAAAGAGAACTCTTGACACGACAACCACTGTATCTAAAGGTCACAAAGGTCAGGCACATTAAGCAGCAGTTTCCACTTTTGGCCTTCCCGACTGATCTGAATATCATCAACCTTATTAACCCTTGACAGTGACACATCAATTCTGTTCATCTATGCCGTTGTATGGATGACGGGATTCTTGTTCCTTAAATGACCATTTCAGTCTCACTTCGTCTCCGTCTTAACCCTGTTTGTTGGAGGAATTCACTTCTATATTTGCAGATGTTCAACAAAAAAAAAGGTTTGTCATTTTCCTGGTAAATAAATACTTTTAGTAAACAGCCAAACCATACATTCCTAAGAATAAATCATGAAATGTACGTACTTTTTGGTTTCTGGAAAATATATATTCTCCCTAAAACATCCTCTAATCCGGAGGAATTTTCTTTTCCTACCTACTTTTAGAACATGTCTTGGAGTTAGAAATGACAGCTGATCTCCAGCCGAGCTTTAGAGACAGCGTTCAGATGTGGTTTAGCCTTTAAACAACCAGTCGCCCCAGTTGTGTTTCCTGTTTAACTTGGCTAGAAAACAAACTGGTAGTTGGTACTCCTCCTCACACTGAAGTGAGTGAATACACAGCACTTACGTATGTGAGTTGTTTGTTTGTTATTCTAAACAATATGACATGATATTACACTGACAATAATATTAGGCTTAACTTTGATAACATTAAATATAATAAGTTATATAAGTTATGTTAATAAAATAAGTATCTATAAGGAAGCTTTACAAATTATTAAATATTTATGCTAAAAAAAAGAAATTAATCCAAACAACTCAATGCTCTCTTATGCTAGCTAACAGTTAGCCAACTTTGTCAAAGAATAAGTTCAAGATTATCAGGTTAAAGCATGTAGTAAAGGTTGTACAATAAATAAACAAAAATATTTAATATATAGTATACAAATAACGTATTAAAATAAGCTAAACTGAGGCTATTTGGTGTAAATAAATACATACAAACAACTATGAAATACATACATATATATATATATATACACACAAATATGGCCTGAGGTTCAGGTCACTGTGGTGACCCATTGCCATATTACCCAGCGCCTGCCTGCGGGTCCCGATCCAGTGTTTGCTAAACAACAGTTTCATTGCATCTTCACAGAATGAGCCTGTGTTTTATGAAAACCCCAGAAAAGTATTCATTTCAGATCAAGTCAATAAAATCGAATGCCCACTGGGGAGGCAGCCTCCTCGCCACAGCAGACATCTGGCACCATTATTCCCAGCTCTTCAGCTAATCCTCTCTAAATGTAAACTGAAGGGAAAAAAAATGTGCCAAATGGCTTCAGAGCAAGGTAGAATTCTGGGACTAGTGGAAGATTTGAATCAGTTTTATTGAAATGTTGGAGGCATTATTGAAAAACACAGTGAGACAATTGTAATTAGTTTTCAGCCTGTCACATTTATAATCATTATCCCACTTTTTAGACATGCCAATTTTCTGACTCCCGTTAACCATTGCGGCTGTGGAGATGTCACATCACACACAGGAGTCTGGGTTTAATGTTGTTTTTTTTTTTTTTCTTCATGTTCTGATGTTCTTTCATCTGTGTAACTGGGCGTTAGTGATGTTTGATATGTAGCGTTATGACTGGAAAGGCTTGAGTGGTGTGCACGCCATTCAGAGGTGGCCCAGTAAGAGCTAATCTACTTGTCAGGCTTGACTGCCAAGCATATCAGCCCACACACTTTACAATGTGACTTTATTCATGGAGTAGATCTGGGACATTAACTGTCTCTGCCCGCCAGAACACAACACTGACGCCCACAGTCAAAGAAACCTACATTATAAGCCTGTTCAAGTGATAAAACCTGACGCATATTCTCCACACGTCACATCGACAGCCCCCATCAGCCTGAGATTAGAACCTCCACCCTCCTGAGACGCAGAGTGGAGGACACAATTACTAAATCATTAGCCCTCCAAAGAAATGCAGCTTCATATACCAGATTTATTTAAGACGCCCGTTCTACAGGCACCGCTGAAGACACAAAGGTCAACATTTAACCAGAAAAACACACCAGCAATCTTTGAACACAGTAACACCGTGAAGCAGTGGTCTTCAGCAGGGGGTCTTTGATGCAAAGGTACTGGCATGATGTCATGAAGTGCATGGTTAATCAGACAATTTTACTATTTTTAAAATATTTTTTCCAGTCACACATTTACAAAAAAATATATACATTTTAAATAGCTTAACATGGAATACAAAATGACCTTAAAATCAAGGTACTTGGCCCCGTTTAACACATAAAACTATTTTATTCATTAGACCAGCGGTCCCCTAGCGCCGCCCCCTCTGTAGATTGTCAAGCCCACAGTGCTCTGCACCCTGGGTGGGGCCGGACCCCCCACTTTGGGAAACACTGTAGCAGACACAGGAAGCGTGGCTCTGGTTTAGTCACACCACAGGTCAACACTAATCTTTACCTTAATCCTAGTCTTCTGCAGCGACCTAATACCAAGTAGGAGATGTCGCATCGTCTCTCAGTCAGTTTGGGGGTCAATACTTCAGCTTCAAAAGTATTGATGAAACAAATATAGACAAAGAATGACAGTTCAATTAGTTTTACTGCACATTATATAATCAGCTTATTTCTATTTACCATTTTAGGTCATAGTTATATGGTGATTTTAAATGTTTTTCTTTTTACATTTTTTGTTGTTTTTCGTGTATTTTCACACTGTAAAGCACAGTGTAGTTTTAAACCTGTGAAAGGTTTATAGGAATAAACTTTACTGAGTTACTAAAAACTTTAACAGTTTTATCCTCAACTGCACAGTGTACAGTCCTGTTTGGAGGCGGTGGACCACAGATCTCTACAACACCAAGACTTGAGAAGAATTCCAGAGAAACACTTGGTCAAAAATAATTCAGCCCCAAAAATAACTCCATTCTGTTGAAGCCGCGTTTGCCACACATTATTGACTTTTATAGAAACTGTATCATGAGGGATTTCTCCGACAGCTACGAATACCTACAGCACTATCCTGAGCCAAAAACCAAAACTGAACTTCACTAACAAATGTGGTGAGAGCTTCAAAGCAGCTGACCAGGAATCACCTTCCACAGAATCTACATTTACTCCTGACCTGGAGCCAGGATATGGATGTGATCAGGGTTACGGCTGTTGGTGACATATTAAAAGTAAATGGTCTGATTTAGTGAGCTTTAAAAACTTTCATTATTGTCATTTCAGAAATCTCAACAGAGCAAAGACCTCAGTCAGCGGCACTTCATAAATCCACATCAGTGAAACTTCAGACATTTCAGAACACACATTATAAAAATGGATCTAGTGTTTTTGTTCCAATTACAGAACTTTACAGTCCCTGTTTACGAAACAGAAAAATCACTGACTTCTAGTTGACATAAAAATGACAGGTTCTGATGCAAAACAACAAACCCAACATAACGAAATCTATTAAAAACAAACAAGGGAGAAGTGAAACTTTACTCACTGCTGAGTCCTTTCCATGGTACCAGAAGGATCCGGAACATCTCCCAGCAGTCATGGGACGAGTGTGGGGCCACCCCGGGCAGATCACCACTCCATCAGAGCTTCACAGAAGTTTCTCCAGGGTAAACGTCATCTCGGCTCACTGTCTGCCTGTGTGGCTGAAACGGCAATGAAACCCAGTTAAACTTCAGATCATATAGAGTCAAACAACAGTCGACCCTCACAGTCATACCTGATCAATTTCCTGATTTTCATGTTTCCCTTTTTATGCTTCTCTCTGAATCTCTGTGTGTGAATGAGTTGCACAGGAAAGTTCAGCTGCATCTAATTAACTAATGAGTTCTCTGTTGTTAGCTTCTAGCATAACTAGCCAGACTCTGGTGACTTTGAGACGTTCAACCAAACGCTCTTCAACACTGAGTGCTGTGCTGTGCTGTGACAAAAAGTTCTTTGGTCGAAAACCGTATGTTAACTGTATGACAGTCTAAGGAACGTTGAGTTTTTACAGCCTCCTGTTAAATTAAAGACGAGATCGCAACACGTTTATCCTAACTCCCATTTACTGTACACCATAAAGCAGGGCACCCCTCACAGGAGCTGCTGCTGCTGCCAGAGGAAAGAAACATTTTTACTGTGGCGAGTCGAAATGAAAATAAAAACCTGTCCAAAGTTCACAATAGCAGAGCTATTCAAATAAACCAATAAATAAATGAGTGTACAAATGTGTAAGCCTGAGGGCAAAGAGAGGAGCCGGCTGCCAAGTCACAGTCTCAGTCTGAAGCACGCCACAAGGGGCAGTGTGCGGTACGTGACAAATAGGAGCTGTGACGCTGTTCCCGATAAGAACCACAGCAGAGTCAGGAGTCAGGAGTCAGGAGTCAGGAGTAGAGTCACTCCAGTCACGTCAGGCTGAAGGCGGTGTGTGGCCTCGACTGTCACATCACTGCTCAGGGGAGAAGAAATATTTCATGTACATTTTATTTATTATTTAATTTCATTTTATTGTTAAGCCAAACTATGTGGCATTTGTTTTCTGACAGGTTTTTCCTTCTTAATAGAGGTGTCATTTTTTTTTTTTTTTTTTTTTTAGGGAAGCCAAATATGATAATAAAACTGCTCAGGGGCCAGCTGCTGTTCCTGTGATACCTGAGGCTAAATAATTAATTAAGACACTAATGCACTGCATTTCACACTTTTATTTAGTGCACAACAAATGATTTTGTTTAATGGGTAATTGATTAAATCCAAGGCAATCGGTTTTTGGAGAGATAAAATGTTGTAGGCCTTCAGGTAGTTTAACTGAAGACAAAGGAAAACGATGCATTAAAACACTTGCTGGGATTCAGTTTTCTTACAGCTTAGCGCTAGTAAAAAGTAGAAGAGACTGAACTTTATATAATATTTGCAAAGATTATACTGTGAAGAAGTTTATAATATAGCATAAATTAGGTCAGGAAATGGTGAATAAAAACGTATTAAAGAGCTATAATTAGTTAGCTTAGCAAAGGCCAAGAAAATGTTACATAACAAGACACAATCAATTATTGTTATTATTGTTGTGCAATTGCATTCAATGTATGTATCCAAACTGCTCCACAGCTCCCTCTGCAGTTGTAACAGCAATACATTCAACTGTACCAGTTGACCTAAAAGTTGAATTAATCAACTTAATTAAAACAACAACAAAGTCATCTTCATATCTGTGATCTTCATAAACTATCTCATTAGTTTTGAGTCAGCTGCAGTTTAAATACCACCCTGCTGAAGGTTATTTGCTCATTGGTTAATGAACTTACTGTACAACGTCAGGTTGGTTTTCTATCATCAGCTGACTGCAGCTGAATTCTTAGAGGATGAGGAGAAGTCGAGGTCCAGGTATGAAACTGGAGAGCCCGGGCTAAATCACTGCTAATCTGTGAACGCTCCTACTAAATTGATGGTGTTGAAAATTAGAGTCAGACACACAGAAAAGACTTGTTTGCAGACGACCGTCCTGACTGGAGGCCTGTGAGGGACTTCTTTGTTACCAGCTTCCTGCCCTGCCTCGGCCCTCACATGACACTAATTCTCAGAAAAACCCTAAGACCACGTCAGCGGTCGTAATTCACGTGGTCTACAGGTCGTGATGACAGTCAGAGATTTGTTCAATTTTATCAGGGGGATAACCCGATGGAGGCACCGCCACCTTCGCCTGTACAACACCAGCCAGCACGCACACCCACCATAACTCATGTCATCGACAATTTTTAACAACGGTGTAAAAGTGACAAGAAAACAACAGGTTTGACTTTTATAGAGCTGGAGTTGTTGTGGCTTTGACACGTAGGGCCTCATAACTGAACATGTAACGTCTCACTATGTGGACACGTGATGGCACAGTACCACAGTAATATCACACATTCACTTAATCACTGTAGTAATGATAGTTAGTAGAACTGACATAAGGATAATATTAAAGTAAGAAGGACAATAGTGGAAGGACAATAATTCCTTCAGTAATGGACTTTCTCTTGATGTATGTGCATGAGATTTCCCATATTAGATTAGGTCAATGGAATAATATGGAATTATAAATTCATTTTTTAATAAAATTAATTC
Organism: Cynoglossus semilaevis; assembly: GCF_000523025.1. Taxonomy (NCBI): domain Eukaryota; kingdom Metazoa; phylum Chordata; class Actinopteri; order Pleuronectiformes; family Cynoglossidae; genus Cynoglossus; species Cynoglossus semilaevis. Next base: position 10,976,052 of record NC_024318.1, on the reverse strand, counting down.
AATTTTTATGACATAACAATGACAATCAAGCTAAAGATACAGCAACAGTTTCATAACTATTATTATCACATTCATATTTTTATTATTGCTGTTTTCTAGTATAAGACACGATCATTGATTATCATTGCCATCGTGAATAAAGTGATTAAATGTTTCTTTTACCTTTCACACTTGTCACTTGCAATACACAACATGTTATTTATGTATTATTGAAGCATGCAGTGCCATTACAAGAAGTTAAAATTAGCAGAGGGGTGGCCATGTTGGAAAGGGTGTTTAAAGGCCTGCTACAGCCTGCAGAGAAGAGATAAAGCATCAAAGGGTGGAAGGAAGATCTCACATTGTCCTTTCTGGTATTTGTAATTTCTTTTTTGCTAAAACAGCTTGGACACCAATGCAAATAATGTCAAAATTACCCGATTACCAGCTAAGGTTATTTTGAACCACAACTGACATTCTGCAACACTTTTTAATTTTCCTAAATGTTACATTTTAAATTTATATCTTTCAAAAGAGTGAAAACATTTGTTGGCTAACAACCTGATTTATAACTCTCACATTTTCTGAATTTTTAATCTGGTTTAATATTTCCACCAGTTTTATGCAAATTGTATCAAATTAGCATAATCTCATTTAAAAGTACATCCTTTTAAAGTAAGAGATTATAACCTGTTTTTTATTATTAAAAAAAACATATAAATCATAGAAATGGTAATGTTTTAAAGTCTGTTTGCTTCACAGCACAGCACTGTATATAAAAAAAGCTTTTATATACAGTATACACTGGTTTTCTTCATCTCTCAACCGAACATCAAAGGATGTAGAAAGGAGCAAAAATCTCTAAACATTTAAACAGCTTAGATATCTTGGCTCACACTGAACACCATTTTTAAATAAATGCAATAAATATTCTTAGGGTGTTTTGTGTGTACGTTGTTATAGCATTATTACCAGCGCTGAGAAGGTTACATCAGTTTACAAGGAGAGGACAGAAGAGAAGAGGAGTGAAGGGGAGAGATGAAAGGGGAGAAGGACATTACCTATAGGCATTTAGGAAAGAAAAAACAGGGCCTGTAAAGGCTTGACTGAGATATTCCAGCGGATAAAGATATAAGAAGGGACCATTATGCTACTGACTGAGTGTGTGTGTGTGTGTGTGTGTGTGGGGGGGGGGGGGGGGGGGGGGGG
>NC_024318.1:10939490-10974028 GCF_000523025.1 Cynoglossus semilaevis | reverse complement strand
AAGAGAAGGAGGGTGTTGTTGTGTGGGTGTGGGGTGGTGTGGTTGTGGGGTGGGGGGGGGGGGGGGGGGGCTGAGGAACGGTGACTCTATCTCTCTGCATTCCCACCTCCTTCCCTCTTTACGTCTGCCTTGAACTTGTAAGGAGTTCAGTGGGTCTGAGCCCAGCGTCCAGACAGACCTGTGGAATGCAGGTCCGTCCACTCAAGCCCGTCTGACCTGCCATCGCATCAGCTCCGTTTCACCTGAGCCAACTTACCTATTCATTTACAACAGGACTTCAGCTTTATCTCCCCCTTGTAACACAACATTACCTGCCAAAGAGCTGGAAAGGCTTTATCAGCCCGCCCCCACAGCTTGGATTGCTTCCCTCATAAATAAGATCATTATACCAGTGGTAATCCCATTAAATAGATCATTTTGCAAATATCTAAATCCAATTAATAAAGTGTTTTAGGAGGGGGCGCAGCAAACACTGCCTTTAACAGAGCTGACATGGTGTGACTCCACGGCTTTGTTCCTCACTCCCTTAGTAGCAAGAGGGATATTAATAAACACAAACCCAGAGCTTACGTCACTACAGAGAGAAGTAGGATTGGTTTTATATCATCAAAATACTTTATACAAAGAAGTCAGCAAACATGAGAGCAGAATATTGGGATGTAACTCGCTCAAAATATAATTACAAATGCTATGCAATCTTGATTCTGAGGTTGAACTTCAACATTTGTGTACATTTTAATGTGATCAAAATGTCTAATTTAAAAATAACTAGATCCTGGTCCAAGAGACGGGTCACAAAGACTGGTCAGCAAAATAAATACGTAACTATAAAAAGTAATTGAGCAACTATGTAGAAGAATAGTATGTTCAGTTAAAAAATGTTGAAATCGTTGTTAAACATAAAAACAAAAGTCACTTTTTCTTGAATTGGCTCAAAATAAAACATATAAAATGAACTGAACTTGACAATGAACCCTGTTGACAACAACAATATTATAAAGCCTTGGTTGTTACTTTTATTTTATTATTATTATTATTTATTTATACGTATTTTTTTCCAATTGTAAAATTTTAACACGGGCAGTTTACAGTCTAATAACTATTATAGTTGTGCGTTCCAATGCTAAAATGTGTAGTTCTGCATTGGAAAAAAATATATATATATATATATATAAAGAAATTCTATAATTTTGCAAAATATTTAAAAAATAATCCTAATGTATCAACAGATTTCACAGTTCCTGTTGGAACTCTGTTGCTTGATCATCTTTGAAAAGTGAATTCCTATATAAAAATAAATTGGGAAACTGTGTTAGAGAGGACGTCCAATATTAATGTGATAATCCTGCTGTAAAACTCCCCGTGGCACCAGCAGCTGAAGACCTATAAATTGTCTCCAGATGGTTTAAAAAGTTCACAAAAAGCCATTATGGAATTAATCCAAACTAGTTTCCTAAATCACTCCTATTACTCATCACTCCGACTGTCCTCTGAGTGCCCTTAAACTCTAGGACAACCAGTCAACTCACACAGCCTCATATCCTCTGCCTCTGCTTACATCACACAAGAGGGTGAGGGAGACTTCATAATCCTGAAGCAGATCAAGAGGCTAGGTCTAGTGTATAAACCAATCAGTCTGGTTTAAACTATTCTACTAGTATTTCTCATGGCTCTTCTTTGTTAGCTTAACCCATTGGACCAAACACCGCGGTGGTTAAAGTAATAATAGCGCTTAGCAATCTTGTATGTTGTCAGTGAATCATGTGTATCATTTATATGGCTGTGTGTGGTTGGTGTTTCCAGTTCTGTGTGTGTCTCACTCCAGTCGCTAACGAATCACTGTAGTATACCCAGCTCTATACATTTGTTGGATGAGAGTGGAACGAGCCAATAGCATCACAGCAACCACAACTCGCAGCATCCTAATGGCAGCATCATTAAAAGTATCACAGCAGTAATTATTCTCCTCATTTGTGAGCCAGGCTGTAAAGAAGGGGCTGGTGGAAAATGAAGGCTGAAGGTTGACGACCACGCGCCCCCTCTTCCAGTCACCCTTTCCCCTGTCTAATCTGTCTTCCTCTAATGAAAGAAGGAAAGTGAGAACAGTGGAAAGAAAGAGATGTCAAGATTGAGCCTGGCCACCCCCCTCGCAGGGTCAAACTCGAGGGGTTAATACCTGGTGTCCGACACTGCACATAAACTCCGCTGAGCTCATCACACTAATTAAACAGACACACATCCTCTCAGAGCTCCGATGGCCAATCGCTGCCAGCTAAAAAAGCAGTCCATTCATGGCGGCTGGCAGAGTGTGCGTGCGGGGTGGGCCAGGGAAATGCTACCTGCCCTTCCTCGGTTTGATTAATGTGAAGAACAATGGCGCTCTTGTGGCCCGTCTGCCTCACTCCACTTGGTTCTGGTTCACTGCATGAAGAGAGGGAGCTGCATGTTCCAAACGTACCCCAGACGAACCAACGTCCAGCCTAACAACTTGTCCATAATTGCAGTCGTTTGAAACAATCATCTCCTCGTCCTCACAGCAGTCGTGGACGGGAATTAATGAAGAGTTTAATCCATGTATCTGCTGAGGTTTGAAAAATCAACTAATGTACACAGTAGTGGAATACTTGTACATGTATTAGCAGGTAGCATGCACCCTTAACATGACAAAACATAGATATGTGTACGAACAAAGAACAGTCCATCAGTGCCATCTGATATTTAAGCAATAACTATTGTGGAACCCAGTCTGGAATAATGCTATTGCTAGCTGTTGTCATTTTCTTGGAACACAAACATATATGCTATCTAGCAGGAAGCAAAACCTCCAAAGCTAACTTCTCCTTCAAAGAAACAACTGACCACAGACAGTTTCATGAAGTCAGTGGATTTGTCTGTGATAGTGATGAAAAACACGATGCATATAATCGACCTTCAAGTTCAAGCAAACACATTTGAAATGTTGATTTATAAAGCACTAACCAAATGCATTTTAACGTCTCGTACTTAATAAACCATGCAGACCTGAGGTCAGCTGGAACATGTCTGCTTTCTGTTCCTGGAGTCGAAGCTAACTTTGACAGTAGTGTCAAGTTTTTTAATGCACCATGAAACACACCACAGAGATTTAAAGGGCTGCTGCAGCTGTTTCCTACACAACACACTGTTTTCTATTTCTTCTTCTCAAGTCAAATCATCATCACAGAACTAAATCTTCTTTTTCTACTTCCAGACGGGTTCTACAGTTTTACTCTTTTCAACTTTTATAAGGTTCTCAGCTCAATGACAACTGACTTCAAAGGCTTTTTCACAACAGACTAACACTTCACTGCTCAAAAATGGTTACAATTCTGACACATAAAAACAGAACATTTCAAATCAGACATGATGACTCTTCTTTTTTTGAAAGATTTTCATTTTTGTTGGCCCAATACAAGTTCTTAAATTTTTGCTACCAAAGTAATTTTGACTTGTTGCCAGATCGCGTAACAGTTTCATATGGCCCATATGGTGTGGAATGAGAGCATTTACAAGTGTCCACTTCTTCCTGTCATAAACTGGCAACGGCACCTAAAAATGATTCACAAAATGTTATACATATTTACAAGAAATGGCCCAGATTTGATAAGAAAAAAATATATTTTGGAAACATTTGCTATTTTAAACAGGTAAACGCTAAGGCTAAGTTTGTTTGTAAGTGATGCATGTTGCATTGCTCTTGCAGTTATATCTTGGCCACGATTACAGGCAAAGTCTGACCTATCCCCTTATGTATCTTATTTTAAACAAAAAACACCCATTGCTCCACTGTTGAACTTGTTTCAGTGTTTTGATCACTGCTCTCTGAGTTGTTGTGAACAGCGACTATGGAATAAAGGCATTAACTTCACTCTCACAGAGGGATTGACAGCATAATGTTATGGGTGTCAAAACGCGGGAGACATAATTAATTGCAGCTCTCGCTGGACTCACAGAGAACCGAGAGCTTTACCAACACAGTGCTGCCATATCACTGTGAAGACAAACTGAACCAGCTCCACGTCTCCAAACCTTGACATCTCATCTTACTTGCAAATTGAATGTGTTTTACCAAGAGCTTTTTACCTGCCAAGGGGGTGATCCGTCTGCCTCCACTGTTTTCAGAGTGTCTGCATGACACTCTGAAAACAGTGGAGGCAGGCCATGATGGAGAAGGCTGGGAAAAGCACAGGACACTGATGACCCTCCATATGTCTGGGAAGACTGATTGTCAAACACTTATTTGCAGTGCACTTGTATTTGAATCCCAAAATGTAACAGAGGCTGTTGAAAGCCAGCAGTGAGGACTACGAACTCTGACATGTTGGTTTTTCTTTAGCATATGGTTTTTATCTGACTCTTTTTAAAACAACATCGAGAACTAAAGCTGGTGGCAGAGGCTTATGAACAAACCAAAGGTTGTTTTTTACGTGTTATTTGAAAATGTCAAATGGATTGATTTATTTTAGGATTGTTTGTTATAGTTTCTAATAAAAAGATAAAACAAGTTCAAAAAGAGAAGTTGTCAAATGTTGCATATCCTGTATATTGGTAGATTTACGCTGATGTTTTTAACAGGGGAGTGACAAATATTTGTTGTTTTTCTAATGACACTTTGTTGAATTGTATTTCAAGATTCAACTCAAATTGGTGCCTTCAACACTCTAATAAAGTGAAGATAAACGGTTGAGTGAGTATCAAAATGTATCAACAGGAAAGTTAACTACAGAGTGAATGGGTGATTAGAACTCTAGAACTGTCAATGTGTGTATGCCTCTATATGTAGCTTTGTTATGGACTCTCCCCTTAACCAATGAATGCTAGATGTGGCTCGAGCACTCTCACAACCATGAAAAAAGGATTGTGGGTAAAAACATGAATTAAAGAATGTTGAATGTTTACACTATGCTTTCCTAGGATTGCTAGGATAAATGCTACCATGCTGAATAGCTCCTTAGCATTATAGAATAATGTGTAGAATGAACAGTGAGTGTGTGGGATGTTTCACTGGGTCCAACAACAGCAGAGGCAGACTAAATAAACCAGTAAGACATTAATTACAGATGAGCACATGATGAAGCCATGTCACCCGGTCCTGGTCAACCTGTCACCTTCGGTAAAATGACCAGACAGCGTAGTTCAACAAGGAGCTCAGTATGAGTCGTCACAGAACCAGACATTGGCACACTCTGACCCTGAGCTCAGCCCAAACAAACTCAACGCTTCTTAAAACCTGGCCTTGTTCAGCTGTTGGCATGGGTCAGAAGTACATGTCAGCTGGACTGAAGGGAGCCCCCAGAGTACACAATGCAGCCCCACTGACAGCACCCCAGCTGTCTTCTTGTCTACCCCGGCACTAACCAGTGTAAACAATAAGTCCAGTGACAGGGATTTCTGGCAAAATCTAAAAACAATAACAATTGGAAATGTTTTTTGGTTTTTTACAACGTGTGCTGCTGCCTTTTCTTGGCCATTTCACACTTAAGAAAGAGCTGGATCTCAGTGGGAATTACTTGGTTAAATAAAGACCAACAATAGCTAAATGGTGCCTAGAAAATATAGCTAGAAGATAAAAAAAAGGTTAGAAGTAGCTAAGATTATTCTAATATTTGCCTTACTTCCTTGGTGCTTCAGCTAGTGGCTACAAACGTCAGTAGAGTGAACCGGACCAGACTCAGATCCTGTTATACCACTTAGTGATACATCAGATCAAATCTCCAGAGAGGGTTTAAATGCAGGACACAAACCGCCTCAGTTTCACAAACGTCCAGTATGACTGAACAGGAGTTGATTATTAGCCGCTCTTACATTTTATTATGTCACAGGTCATTCATTTTTAAGGACCTGTCAGGACACGGTAAACGAGCGCAGCAGATTGTCATGATGTTTTGTTTAAGCCCCAGTGATTCCGAGGCCGTGTTTGGATGCAGACATGTTCAGATCTGTCGGCACCGATAACTTTGAGCAGAGCACAGTAAGACATTCTTTATGTAGGTAATGGAAACGCAATGCATAGGCTTTTTAACCGTGAAATAGGCTACAGGCATCCCTCCTGACATCTGGATTTATGGACCTGGTAATTCCCTTCTGGAATAATTTGGCGGGTACATCTGCAGCTTAACAGCATTCCAGCAGAGCTCTCCTGTGCTAAGAAGTGAGGAGACGACTGATTGATTGATTGCATTACTCTAGTTTTAGTGAGGCTTTAGTGAGATATTGGAGTAATGTTCTAATGTGGTCTATCTATACAACAGTGTTTGATAGGAGCGCTAGGTGATGAGGCTGCTATCTGGATACGTCTGGTTAATCCTGGTTGACTTAGAACAACTTGAGAGGCAATAATTAAAACACACAAAAACATCATATATGTACTGCTGTTAGCATTTACTGCACTTTAGTCAATCTAGATTGTTAGCCACAGTATGTACGGAAGACAAGCAATTAAGTACCTAAATTAACAGTGAAATGTCAAATTTGAAAATGAAAATGCATTAGCAGAAATGTTTTTTCATTTTCAGAATATACCTCCTTTTTGACCAAAAAAATGATATTAATAATGAATCATCCAAACTGAACTCAGTCAATCAATCAATAGAGTCCACAGACCTGCTAAAGATCTGTGAAGAGCTCTGTTCTCCAACTCCACCAGTCCTGACTCCTGATTAGTCTAACGTACAACCTGTAGAGTCACCACAGCCTGTCGTCCTCGTCCTTTCTTCCTCTTTAACCCTGCCGTGTTGACAGATTGCCACTTTCTTCTGTTTGTCATCTGGCTTTGTTCACCTGATAGCAGACGCGTGGCAGCTATCAGAGGAAGACAATAGCATCAACACAATGAGCGACGCCAGGACCTGCAGCCTCGTTGCACACCTGATTTATCACAAGCACCCATTCAGATGAGTTAACTACCCAACAAAGAGTCCTGCGTCGGAGGAGTGGGTGGGGTCTGAGACCCTGGGGAATTTGAAGGGGTTAACTTTGACGTCTGGCCCCAGCCCAGCTGCCCAAATAGATCTGGTTTTTCCCCTAAAACACCTCATCCATCTGCTGAACTTCTCCTCATATAAGTTTCTCCCTGATTGCCTGAGGCACTCCCATTCACAGACGCGTGCAGGGTGACACTGATCCCCGCTGTGACGCCCATTCATATTTAAAGGGAAGTACAGGTGACCTGTGGCTGGCCCTTGCTGGCGCACGTGTGCTCTTCTGCACCCACGCCATCGTACACAACACATTCGCTGGATATTTCCTCAAATTACAGCTATATGAGGAACTAATGGGCTTGGGTTTGGAAGCAGCGAAAAATGGCACGTGCCATCTCAGTAGCAAAGCTGTGATGTGTGAAATTCGATATGACGATGAAGGCGTCAGGATGGAGAAGAAGAGTACGCCAATTAGCTTAAGGATACGACAGGTGACACATACATAAAGGACAATTACGAACCTTTTTGTGGTTAATGTATTAGCCCCGCAGACTATAAGTTAACATGGTAGGATTAAATATTCATTAATATTCTCTTCACCCTCTACTAGTCCAGTCATCAGAGACAAACAGCCACAACAGCAGTCTTGAGCCATCAATGGGTCCATTTTTATTGTTATATGATGTTGTTTATACACCATAAAACTTATATACTTTTAGACTATTTGCAGTACCGTAACCATAATATTAAGTAAAAAGGTTTAAGATTAACAACTTCCTACCTCTGTTCCTTACATGTTGGTTTCTGCTTGACATTATCCCTGTGTTATCAAAACATGTCCCATAATTTTTTCCCCCTCTTTTTATCTTGTGGATAATATTTTCTTGTCATTTGTCTTAGGTCGTTGTCATGGTGATACAGGGTGTGTCCTTATCATTATCATATATATACCCATTCACAACATACTAGTATAAAATGTTAATGCACATATTGTCAAACACGGTGAAATTGACTGCACACTATGTTCAACTGGCTAATTTACTGGAAAGACCCAAAGGGTGCCCTGTATGTGCCTGTCCACATGTGCCATAATCTCTGCCATCAGGAGACCTAATACAACGTTGTACATAAACAAACATCAGGTGAACATAAACGAACATATCAAACATGTTATTAATGTCCACTTAAAAATCAATCAACACTATAGGAGAGAACCACATGAGCCCCACACCACTCTTCATTTTTCCAACTCCTGTGGCCACAAGATACTGATACTGACAAGAAAGGTAATATGGCAACACAATATTAGAATAATTGGCATCTTCTTTGTGTTCAGACATGACACGGATTATTCCCAAAGGACCTCATGCAATTAGGAAATAATGAGTGCATGGGAAGCAAGTTCTGAGGAGGCACGGACACTGGACTGCGCTTCCTGTTACCAGGTCGAAATCAGCTTGATCTGCTGATGCAGCTTCCCTTAGCAGACATGATGTGATGCCACGGGAAGCCGTGGCAGATGCTGCACAGTTGAGGCACACCTCTTCAGGGACGGCGACACTGAGGTGACAGCGGAGGGGTCATGTTTTAACCTGCTGTGTAGCAGCGTGACGGTGGAGCGCACCAACGGACAAAAGCATCAGCTGGGAAACAAGACTAAAGTGTTTCTTGTCCCAAAAGGTTTCACACAGTCTCGTTGCACACATAGGCAAATCAGAGTGGACTTTTAACAAGCAATCTCCCTATTCAGTAGTCAAACGATGCCACTTCTCTCTTTAGTCACTAAGGCATGGGAATTTGAGCAGAACAAAAGGAAGAGCTGCTGCAAGTACAGACACAACAGCAGCCTGACACTAAACAGAGCAATAAAAAACACTAATCAGGCTCAAGTGTCTAATTCAGAATCTCTGTATAATGTCCTTAAAGATTTAGATCTACAGCAGCTGTGTTCAATATCTGAACCCCGGGCCTACTGTGGTACGTGCAGATGTTTTCTTTGGGCCAAAGCATCTTGTTTTCACCCTGCTGTCAAGGTAAGAATTCTACTTCAGTGTAATGTTTTCCGTACTAACAAAAAATTAAATGTCGCAGTTTTCTGCTTCTGATCCAAGTCCAAGTTAGATTTGGACTAATTCTGGTTTAAATTGCATATTTTGTGTATTTTCTCTTCTTTTTGAGCACACATTACCTCATTCAGTTATGGCAAAATTTATAACCAGTGTCCACAAACATTTAGTTACTTTATTTCTTGGTTATATTTTTGTTGTTTTGTTTCAATATGCTACTTTTTTTTTCTTTCGAATAACTTTTAGCTACTCCTAGCTTAGCTTTACTATTGTATAAATTATATGTAGCTTTACTATTATATATATATAATATTGAAAAAAAATGTGGCAAGCAAAAAAACAACAGCATATAACTTCATAAAACTTCAACATTATTGCCAGAAATGTGAAAAGAAAGTCTGAATTCTGATCTCAAAATTCATTTTAAATTCTGACACCAGAGGTCACAAAAAAGGTGAGACAAAAGTCAAGATAGTTTCTTCTGGACAAAAACAACTGAACAAAAGTAACTAAAATCACAGTTTGTCCAAAAAAAAAAAAAAAAATTATATTTCCAGCCTGGGTGTTTTTAACAGAGCACCTTTCACCGCCCTGTAGCTAAAATACTTTGAAAAGTAGTTTCATTTGTGCTCTAGACTCTACAATAATCTAATGATGAGACCAATTATTTTTCTGAAGCATATTGAAGAGAAACAATGGCAAGCAAAATTAATTACATACTCACCTTTGTTTTTTTAATTCGAACTTAATAAATTAAATTATTAATAAGAGTTTAAAAAATTATAAGTTCTGTGTGATTTAGTTTTTTATACTCAGGCAAAAACACCAGTGTTTTTCAGAAACATTCCAGCCTCTCAATTACACAAAATAACCTCCTATTAATACAACCCTAATGAAAACACACAACCATTTCAATCAGCATCTGCTACTGTGATTTCTCATTGATTCAAATTCGGACGATGAAAACTCTGAAGACATTATCAGCTTTTATTCCAACTTTTGCAATTTCAATCCGTTATCCTTCAATATTCCCATTCATTGGAAGCACAACTTTAAAGAGTCCAGAAGGGTGAGGCCACGTGACAGAGTGAACTACACAGTGTGTAGTTTGTGTCGACAAACACAGACCAAATGTCTGACACATGAGCAAAGTCAGAGATTCTACTTTGACACATGTAGGACGGCGTTCAGAGAGAAGATTTTCCGTAATGGAAAACACAATTGTCCGCATTTTTACTTAATTACAACCATAACACTTTGGATCTTACAAAGCGAATCAAACATTTTGGTCGTGAGAGAACTATATTCTGATCAAATAAAACACAAAAGGGATTTTCTCAACATTTGTACCACATCATCGCACAACAAACTGCGCTTTAACAGAGTCAGGCAACGGAGTTTCAACACAAAGGAACACAAAGAAGAGCGAAACCAGACGTCGATGACCTCTTTGGATGCACCAAAGACCTTAAAGGCAGGCAGGAATGGCCTCGTTAGTGTACAGTATATTATTTAGGATACATTTCATATTTGTGGTTTTTAGAGCACAACAGAATACATTCAGAGAAGGGATTTAGGCTTCAAGATCAAGATGAGATGACAGAGTCTGCCAAGAAACGACTTGTTTTTCTAACAGCAGCAGAAAGGAATAAAGATATTCAGCATTAGATTACGTGTTCCCAGAAGGTGCAACATGCATTAAACAGCTAAAAGAGTTTGACTATTTAAAGGTACAGCACATGGACCATATATAAGAAATGGATGTAGCCACATGGTTGCATAAGTGGAGCTGCTGGAAATGCTAGTGTTTTTTTCTTTGTTTTATGAAACCCTGTGCACAAAGGGTTAAAGGAACAATGGAAGATTGAATATGCAGTTAGTGGACAAAGGTGTGTCTTACACACTGCATTTGACCTGTAGGACTTAGATCACACTGTTGCCCATTTAACTTGTGCAGTTTCAACCTGGTAATTTCTGAAGTGTGTGTATTAGATATAGTTCATCCACAAAACTATTGAATAAATCAACTAAACATGGAGAAATATACACACTCTTCACACAGGAATATTTATAGATTCTTACATATAGAGTAAAATTTAATTTGTTGTATGATTTTACTGATAACGTTTTTTTTACGGAAATCACCATTCAATCAAAAGGATGTTTGACATGCGAGGCTAACGTGCTTTTTTGAATAGAATGTAAAACCTGCAATTTAATCATAAACTTTTGAGGAAAAAAACTGTACCTAAATTTTGATGTTAGTCTTTCATCTGAAACCAAGCTCCATACTGGAAAACTGGAAAATCCTAAAATGAAAAAACAAAACAAAAAAACAACAACAAAAGCCTATAAATTACAAAAGCCTATAAATTATTGATTGACCATGAACCTCTTCATACTGTTCAATAAATAATCAATAAAACAAAAACAATCGCTTACCTAACTCCTAATCCTGTACAGCCACTTCACTTTTGCAACCATACGTCTCCCTCCACTTCTTACATTCCAGCCATAGTAGCACTTCATCTCTCCTTTGTTTCAAAATCATACAGTGCAAAGGTCTAACACTCTGAAGACTTGGGACTGAAACAAGTGTAACAGAATTAGTTCCATTTGATAGAGGTCGCCATTAATATGGTGATGAGTAAAAGAAATGATCATAAACAGCATAGTAAACACTGTCAATGAAGCTGTTTCACATTATGTAACAAAAAATAACAATGTAAACCATCAAAACCAGTACCTTTAACTGAACACAAGCTCAGTTCAGGGAATGCTCTCTGTCTGAGATGAGAACCTCAAAGTAGTCATAGTTGTAGTTCACTGTTTCAACCAGTAGTGTGGTCGGAGAGCTGCTCCACAGCTGACTTCATGTTTGTTTACAAAGAAAAATACTCAGACAGTGTTGATCAATTACAAGATGAGATGAACGGATGCACTGATTGGTTTATACATCGCCCTGTCAAAAACACTTAGCACCGGTGTGCAGTGGCAAATGTGTCTCTTTTTAATAGTTTTAGACACCAAAGGACTGGGTTTTACTGCTAGAAGACGTATGTCATGGTTCTGCTTCTGTTTAGGATGTTGCTTAAAATACTTAACAATTATGACATCCTGCAAAATCCTGCTCTCTAGACTCAAGAGTCACTGTTATAATGAGAAACAAGAATGGCTTTGCCTTTGCTAGAGAAAGACTGGACTCTGGAGCAACGATATAGTAATGATAATGATAGGCCAAGTACACTGGTGTGTCCAAATTTACCTGGAGGGATTTAAGGTAGGATGAGTTGAGCTCATAATGTGATTTCCTGTCAAACTCCTTGTCTGCTCTGCCCCCTAGTGTTACAGTCTACGGTTGATTCAGTCAACCACTTCTAGGTCAAGAATTAAGGACAACATCAGTAACCATCTCCTATCACAGCCAATCAGGGGACGGTCAGTTCACAAGTCCATCCCTGGACCTAAATTGTGACAGATCGATAAGAGCTCATGAGTCAGTGTGTTCACACATTAACTGGCACAAACGCTTCAGAGAAACAAAGTGTCTCACTTCTCCTCTCATTAAGATTAAATTTTTGGGTTTAACAATTGTGATAAAATACATGTAGTGACTGAACTGTATCTGCGCTGAAATCAACAGTAAAACGTATCTAATATCTAATTGAGTACTAGAGCGTTTTTACTGACATGTTTTGCTAGGGCAGTGCATAAATGTCAGAATGTGGGGGAAAAAAAAACTGTGAAAAATAATAAGCAATATTACGTACTTAAGGCAGTATAACATACAGCAACAATGCAAATATGATTGACTTCAAATGTAAAAGTAATGTCTTAATACATACAAGTGTTATTTTCTGCTATTATTACACTTCAAACATTGTATCAAAAAGTAGCCCAGTCAGCACTGTGTCTGTGTCACCATGTGGGTGTGACATAACTGTACCCACTGAGGCCATGTAAACCCAGGTGGCAGCCATGACTGGCTTGTACTCTTGGTGATAGAACTTAAACAACATTAAAAAAAAGACTTACAATAGTGTTCAAACATAAATGAGCAGTGATATAAACTGTAGAGTACCAACATGTAGATCAATACAACCTTTAGCAGAAACTCTATGTTAGCGGCGTATGTTTCAATCAGTTTAAATCAATGTTGAATGAATTAATCCATTTGATGATATATATATATATAAAATGTAAACAAAAGCTTAATCAGCAAAATGACGGTGATATTGCACTTAAATTTTTAAATTATTACCATTGGGGAGAGCAGAGATATACATGATAGTCAGCATAAATAAAACAGTCAGCAACCAATAAAAGGGAATGGAAGTTTGTTCATTAAAAGTGACTCAGGAAGTGCAGATGGGAAGCAGACTTCCATATATGTCCAGCAACGTCTCACCATAACCCCCTCCCCGTCTTTCTAAGAAGACCAATAAATCACTCAGGCTGCTGGGTGAAAACAAAGTTCATTCACATCTGCAGCTCCGACTGAAACAGACTCTGCAAACACTTTACACTCTACTTAATAAATGTGCATCAAATTTTACATGGCACCTTTGAGACTTGTGCTCCAACGTAAACACTGCATCTGCAGCTTCATGTTTGCTTGTCTACACACTCCGTCGTCTTTCAGCAAAACAACACACAACCGCAACTTCAACTACAGCATCTGCTAAAGACGCAGCCGTCTTCATTTGAAAGTGAAGAGCAGCTGCACAGATAAAAGCTGGTTCACAAGTGCATTCAATAAACAGCTAAACTTGGTCCGACTTCGTTTGTGCATTCAATAAACAGCTAAACTTGGTTAAACAGTCCTTCTTTAAAAGTTGGGTTGACATTGTCATGTTGGGTTCACAGGAGTTTTGAAGACCCCTGGATATTATGATCCAACTGCTGTACCACTTTTGGCCAGCAGGGCTAGCTCCAAAAACAATGTTTTATGGAAATTATTGATAAAGCACCATGGATCTGCCTGCTTTGATTACAGATTTTTAAGATTCCTCCTTAACATCCTGATGACAATACAGTTCACATTCATTAGGCTTCTAAAGAAATAAACTTTAAATGGTTTGGGTTATTTCTGTGTTTCTTTAAACAACACAAATCATAGAACCTTTTCACTTACTATGCAATTTCATCAATGTGGACATAAACATGTCCATAAATCCAAAATGTGACTTTTTGGATCAGGTGATGAAAATGCACATGTAAAAGCCTTAAAGAGGAGGATTCAATATTTAAAGAGTTGTCCTGGTGTGAACCAAATGAAGTGTAAAGTAACAACCTAACAACCGAGCTTTAGCAGACTCGCCATTAGTGTGTTTGCTAATGTGTGGAGGTTAGCATTTATGCCACCAGGATTCATATTAATACACCAAACATGACAAGTGTGAACACAACCCAAATGAAGCCACAGGCTCTCATGTGTTTTCAGGGTTACAATTCGGTGACCTAGCAAACTAATCAGTTTAGAATACAGTGCAAAATGAAGCGCTAGTTAACATGGCGCAGAATACGCAAACCCAAATTTGAACTCTTTTACTGATCAGTGTGTAAATTAGTGTGTTTTCACTGATCTAGGTTCTACTGGGCTGAGATAAGGTTCAAGTGTGAAACCAACCTGAATCCTTATAAATACTATTCATCCTGCCTCAGTACCTAATTATAAACCACTAGTATTCAGGGAGGACTTTTTAAACAGGTGCACAGGAATGTCAAACAAAAACTAAGATAATCAAAATATACAAAATGTTGCAAGAATTACATTAATTCATTAAAAATGTCCTGGAAGTTTGGCTGTGATAAAACCCATCCTCTACTCCATCTTTACATGAATCAAACTACTACATTAGCTTCCACTAACCCTTCATTAGTAACCGACCTCCAATTATTTTGCTTCTCACTGTTTTTTACAACGTTTACCCGCCTTCTTTTTTGGCTCATACGGTGTTCGTAAAATGTTTGGCGTTTCCTCCATAACCCGCACCAGGAGGTTGTCGATGTAGTCTTCCAGTTCTCGGATGTGAGCGTCTTTTTTTCTCACTACTTCTTTTTGCTTGATGAGTTCTTGCACAACTTCTTCAAAAGATAAGTTGCGGTAGGCAGCCACGCTCTCCTGTCTCACCTCCTGGAAAGAGGATGAAGAAATCAGGCAGTTCAGAACATAAGAATTTGGTAATCTTCAACATAAACACTATTAGTTTAAGGTAAACATTAGCTGTCTGTAGGAAGAATAAATCATCTGGTCCAGTATAAAACAATGTCACCTACTTTATTATCTTATATCCAACATTCTCCAAAATAAGATTACAACATAAGACGGGTTTCCTACATGACACCACAGTGTGTTGTGTTAAATCATGGTGAGAGCCCAAAGCAGAAAGGGTTGCTGAACTAACCTCAGACATCAGGAGACATTTGAACAGCCTGTGGACAAGTGCTTCCAGGATCAGGCTTGTGATGCAAATAAAAGAAAAAAAAAGGCTTTGTCTTCTCTTCTTCGACACAAACAGTAGAGACTACTATGCACGGTCCTTTAGAAAAACTGGTCCGCTAGCACGTCCTTTGTTGTCAAGTCAAACGAGTTGCTGTACGCGCAGCACGGTGTTACGAGTGTCGGAATAATAGTTTTCACAAAAAAAACCCTCCTGGGTCACAAAGGATGACTTGAACAAATATCTTAATTTCTTCATAATGACAATTCGACTCTTAAAATTATGGATGTATTTTTAAAAGTTTAATTGGCGACATAATTGATGACAGAAGCAGAAGTACAACTACCTCGTGTTTGTGCAAAATAAAACAGAACCCCCCTCCAGCTAATTAGGTGTGGAAACCTAATGTCACAACCTGTCAAGTGTGTGTGTCTTGTTATGTGTTGTTAATAAAGGCTAAATGAGAGTTGTTAAGATGAGACTGTTCTCTGGGGATTTGGCATTGTCATGTCACCGCATTCTTCGACAGATGTTTTGATCTAGAACTGTCTAACAAATCAACGGCAATTTAACCTCTCATGGGATTTGACTCTGATGCTCATGGAATCAACAAACATTCTGATAAAGTTGTTCATTAATTGTCCTTTCTCTCACTTTTCTAAAAGTATATTCCTTTCCCCCAAACCTGAACCAAGAGAAGATGAAAACACAAACTCTGTTCAGCCTGTCACTCATTTATACACACCAGAATTCCAGAATTGTTGGCACACCCACAAAAAATGCTATAAAAAGGTGAAACTACAACTATTTATTTGAAATGCTGTTACAGGTGGCTATTGTAGCAAGTGCCATGGTTTTCAACCATCCCTTAAATAAACTTGTTTTATGGGAAGAGGTTCCAGCTGTTTATTAGTGCAATTTATTTTCCGTAACAAAATAAGACTGCATTCCAATCCCAGATTTGTTCTCTGAGAACAACCTACAGTACTTGTATCTGGACAAAGCAGCACAGTGCAGTATGCGCAGATAATATTGTGCAGGTATGAGAGAAGCTGTAATCGTTTTTAATGAGGGAACCACTTTATCGCCTCAGTGCTGGGCATCCTCCCCCGAACGGATGGTGCAGCAAAGCCTTCACCCTGTTTAAAATACCACACTTATCAGTTTCCACTCCCATGCACCACTCAGCCTTCCACTGATGGCTAAAGACAATGCTGAAAGACCTGGAGCGGGACAGCTTACCAGGTATCTTATCGCTGCAAACAGCACAAAGGCTACTGTGGGCCGATCCGGACGGCTCAAACCAAAATGAAATATTTTTGATAGAGATTATATTTCCAGAGTGAGGGGGCTTCAAGAACCGGAGCACAGTGACCTATTCCTTTACACGTAACACAAAACATGTATCTGACTGAAAGATACTGCACTTAAGCTGACTACGGAGGCAAGAGGAGAAGCGGCAGTCGCACTGTTTGGAACTAAACGCTGGTTTCACATACACTCACACATATATTCACACACACACACGGCATAATAATCAGAGACTTTAGTGGCTGCTGACAAAGGCCTGGAAATGACCATGAACTGGCAAAGTAATGATGACCATTTTCTGCGACCAGTAGTGAGGAGAAGATAAGGCTCACACTTGGCATTCTCCACTTGTGTCATTACAGTTTCTAATGAGCTCAGCTTTGACAATCTAAAAGCTCAGTCCTTTGAAATCTCTCACAGCCCCACTCCCCCCTCCCCACAGCATGTGGTTAATTAGGGCCTTGGAGCAGAGGAAATGGGAGCCTGCCATTTCAGCGCAACACTGCGGCACGCACAGGGGCATGTGTCGGATACCGACAGCCTTCAACACCCACACAGAAAGGTGAGGAAAGCCATTATCAGCATTCGCTTTCTCATTTAGGCATCACTTAAAGCCACTGCTCCCACCACCATCTCACAAATGCCAAATTTGCTATCCAACAGTCTGCAAATTTCTGTTCATTTTAGTTCTAAAATCGCAAGAAAATTTTGAAAGAAATTAAATGTGTCAAAGAAGTTGTGTATATGATGTAATAATCGCCAAGGAAAAAAAATAAAACAAAACCATTTCTTTGCCTGTTCTCAGTGGGTAAAGTCCAATTACAGAACTGTTAGGCTGACCTTCATATCGACTGAATTTTCACACCAGCACAAAACCTGATTGGATCAACACACTGACCGATATGTGCAGCTGCTAATTAGTTGAATGACACATTGGTGAATTTTCTGGGGTCTCACAGATCAGTGTCACCAGCTGCTTTGTCAAATGGAACTTTGTCTCCTCAGCTAAATATATGCCTGACACTGCACAGGGCCAAATGACACTGCTGAAACTGTTAGTTTTGTTCTTAGTTTTTTTTTGTTCTAGTTACTAGAAGTTACACTGCTAGAGTTTGACCTAATTGATCAGCTGACACTGAGAGAGTTGTTGTATCTTTCTTACGTTCTTCCTGCCAAAGATGTCCTTTTTCTTGTGGCCTAAGGTGATGTCGTCGTCTTTTCCTGATGACTTTTTATCACTGAGAAGAAACAAGTTTCAGAGACAGTTAGTGGTATATTGTCAACATCAAAAAACAAATCAAATTGCTTCAGCTTTCCACTTTATTTCAACTTTTCAGTTCATAAATTCTATTTTGCAACTCCCATAATTATGAGTCTTTGCCTCGCAATTATCAGTTATCTCAAAATCTTGACTTTTTGGTTCCATAATTAGAGCTTTTATCTCTCATTTTCACCTTAATCATGCCTTTTAACTTGAATATTTAACTTTTTATGTTAATAATGACTTATATTCCTCAAGATAACAACTTTTAATGTCTTTCCAAGGTATTATCTAAGAATGTTTGACCTATAAGCTGAAAAAAAATCATAAAAAATATTTGTAATAATAATAATGACATACTTGTAGGTAGTTTGTGATGAATAATTCATTTTAATTTAAGAATATACAGAGTGTATTGCAGTAGCTGTATATCCAGTACAATTGTACTTTGAACCACCTTTCCAATGTTCCTGGGCCACATTATAAATGACCACTAAGCTACTGCATGACAAAGACCGCAGTAAAGATGATGGACCAGCGCCTACAGAGATAACTGGTTAATTGGGTGGTCTATCTGGGCACAGCATCTCATTACTATAGCTATGAGGGCTGTGTTATCAAGTCCTAACTCTCTAAAGAGCCACTAATGACACCTTCAACTCTGATAAAGCAGAACTTAGCCACAGCGCTTCCAAACTCTTGGTATAAGATGGAAATCGATAAAAAAGACAGCTTCTTGGAACTGTTTAAAAATAAAAACTGTTTTAAAGGCAGAATGAAATGGAGCCAGGGGTTGGGTCACAACAGATTCAAAGCATTGTTGTGTTTATTATCCTGTATTACAGCTGTACATCCGTGTTATTTATTTAAGTAACGATATGAATGCATGGTTACTTTATCAAGCATTTATATTCATATTTTGAGATGTCTGTATAATGAGCAGGATTCAGGATTATGAATACACAGGTAAGTATTGTACGTGGTGTAGTAGACATGTATCACAGGGTCAGTTCAAAATATGTTCCAATGTTGTGATGGAAATAAAAGACTCCCAAGGTACCTGGATTTGTAGTTGAAGCTGAATGGGTTTGTATCTGCTTGTGGGTCTCCACTAAAAGGGTTGGGGGAACGCAGGTCTCCCGAGCTGCCAAATCGACCTCCGTTGCCAGGTTTGCGACCTTCCTTCCTCCCAGTCACGCGTTCCAAGAGGCTTACTTTCTCCTTTTTCTCCTTCCGCTCACCACGGTCCCACAGCTGCCCGCGCTCCTCCTCAAATGGGTTGTGATTGCGTGGGAGCGTGGCATACTTCTGTGGCAGGGTGTCACTGATATCAGTGAAAGGGTCACCGTGTGCCTCAGTGTCCTGATAGTCGGGCACTATGCTCTGGGAACGCCTGTGAGGTACACCTGTACTCCCTGAAGAGAAACCAAAAGCATTAACTAATTAGTGAGAAGCAATAATAAAAAAAACCTTTATGAAAATAACTAATGACCTCAATGATCTCATATTGGCCAAGTCAATGACTCAGTATTAAAATATTGTCACAGGCTCAGATAACTGTTGAGTGATAATGTGAAGCCAGTCACTAGAGTAGACAGATTATTTATACATTTTATTTCTAAATGGTGAGCTGTTGGTATTTAATATAATGCTTTCAGTATCTGTGCTAAAAAAAAGGAAATACCAGGAACAAAAATACCTCAGAGTGGACTGTAGAGGCTAAAAGGACTGCACACTGGTTAACTTAATGCTTATTCTCCAGCTCTTGCATGCCCTGCTTGATATGCTCACATTAAAATGTTTCAACAATACTATGTGACTTAACCAAAGTATGGAAGCTAAAGATCTTACTTCTCTCATCAATTGAGTTCATGGAGTCCAGCTTAGGCCGAAAGTGGGACTCAATCAGATCTGACATAGAATGGGCTGCAGAGAGTTTATGGGACCCAGCCAGCAACGGCCTTTTGACCTTTCCGTCAGTCTTGGGTTGTTGGTCTTGGCCAGAAGATTGGGAGTTGGGCTCTGACTCACACACAGCAGAACGAGGCAGAATGGCTGAGGATGCATCACCAAGGCCGCTGTCATGCTTTCGACCCTTCATTTTGTCCTTTATCTTGGAGAAAGGAGAACGAGGCTTCTCTTTCATTGAGAGGTCAAACATGCTGGCCGTCATGTTGTTTCTCATGAACTGGATGCTAACTTGGATGCGACCCCGTTCTTTCCTCTTCTGTCCTGGTTTGGACTCCAGGGAATACCAGCTAGGGCAAGAGGGAATACATGGGTCTACATTAGAGCTTTCTTTAAGGACAATTAAAATTAAATTAAATAAAAAAATCTTCTAGACTGTTATCAGTAAAAAGGTGGGTGTGCATCAGTGTCCAGTGCAGTGGGGATTATGCATATACAGTATGTGAAGGAACTGTTGATGTAATAGGCAACAAGACAAACAGGCATGTTTGCTTTGGTAGAAATTGAGCCTTTGTTTGGCCTGCCTGCAGTCCAGATTGGTCAGCAGGTCTTCTACACAGCAGAAAATTCTACTTTGCAAAGCTGCATTAATTTGTATTTTCACTTCTCGACTAATCAAAAAGGTTCATTTGAAGAGATGGTGACCTAACCATAAAGGAGACTCTGAACTTTGTTTGCTAGAAGATCAATACATGCATTTAATAATGTTTAAGAATCATTAAAGGTTGGTTTACAAAAAATTGACTTCTTTTATGTGTCGTCTGAAAACAATGGTCTGAGTTCATTACTAAATTACTGTTTTTAGGTATTAATGTATTTACGTACACTCTATTAACTGTTTCTGGAAATTAGGCTTGCATAATTCAAATGACAAGCCTAAAAATCATTAGTTGGATGGACTACCGGTAAATGAAATAATACAAGTTAACAAAGTCAGAATGAAGTAAAAGCTCTTAGGTT
The DNA here is from genome assembly GCF_000523025.1 of Cynoglossus semilaevis. Lineage (NCBI taxonomy): Eukaryota > Metazoa > Chordata > Actinopteri > Pleuronectiformes > Cynoglossidae > Cynoglossus > Cynoglossus semilaevis. Next base: position 10,953,081 of record NC_024318.1, on the reverse strand, counting down.
ATTAAGCAATATGACAGATGGGAACAAAAACAGCCTCCATTCTTTCTAATGTGCTCTACCTACTCCTTTGTGGACGCTAGTGAAAAGGCTAATTTGAACAGACTAATCCAAAAGCTACACACAAACGCAGGAGCTTAAACCATTTGAACTTTTTCCTGACACATTTGAGAATGCAATTTATCATTCAGAGGATAAACATTATTCTTTGCAAACTGAACGTGTGAAACAGTCGGGTGCTGAATAATATAGGTCATTTCAGGCTGCTTTTGAGCTTCTATTTGTTTAACCTCTCTGCTTCCTCAACTGGAAGGAATGGGATTTATGCTTTCACTGGGAGTGAAATGAAGTGGCATTTGCACAAATCTGGCCTTTGTTCAGAAATGCAACAACAAGCAAGCATGGAAAATTGCAAAGCCACATAGCAGGGCAACCAAACAGTCAATAAATGCTAATAAGTCATATTGTCTATGTTTTATGTTTGATGTTTTAAGTGACTATGTCTGGAACCAGTGAGTGTAAATCAGAGAATACATTTGGCTGATTTATCAAAAAATAAAACACAGATAAAGCCATATCCGAAACATACAAGCTATATTTGTATTTTTGTTACCAATACAAATAATATTACTTTCAGGATTTAATTGGAGATTTAAGTTTTTCTTGACTCAAGCTCAATCCAGCTGTCGATGGCTGTTCTAAACCATGTCATGGCCCAGCAGTACGCTCATGAAAGGCCTTTTCGGGTCTAATTCCCAGGCTGAGGACTGAGCTCAGTATGACCAGCGACCACAGTACTGCTGTGGGGCTGGTGCTGGACCTCACGTGTATCTCAAGGCCAAGATAAGCCTCTGTGTGCTTGGAACCACAATCCTCCCACTCCCACTCGGGCCTGGACCTCTGGGAAACTCCTCACAATCAACAAACACAGGTGTGCGATAATTATGGGCTGTCTACTCAGATATCAAGACAGGCTTTCTTCTCAGAATGTCAGTTCAAAAACACTGTGGATGGGCTGCAGTGAGCAAAGACCCTCAGCAGAATGTGACTACTGAGTTTCCTGAACTCAAGTGTGCCAGCAGTTTAGAACTAGGCCAACGCGAAACATGAACATATAGATTATATATCCGCTGTAGAGAAAGGTTTGGACACCCCTAAACAAACAGAAACCTTCAACGCTGATTATAAAATATTGTGATTCTGCCACTTGATGAGCAGAGAGAAAGCTGTAGCATGTGTTTCCATGCTGAAATTTGCACTGTGCTAATGAGCCACAAATTCTGTTCCTGTCCGGCCAATAAGAAAATTAGAAAAGTAGTGTAATGGTCTTGTGGGGACAACTCCTTAGCCAAGTACAATACAACCTCATCAGGAAGTGATAGCACCTACAGTTCATTATATAATTTTTTTCATGTCAGCGGCTGTGGATGTAAGCATTACTGTTACTATTAACGACTGTCCTTTTAAAATGAGTACTATGTTATTACTTTACTTTTTTTAACTGAAGTAAGAAAACACCATTAACTGACAACAACTCTGCCCTGCAGTGAATGTTGTCGTTGATTAATTGTTGACTAATGTTGATTAATGTTGCACTTCTCTATTTGGATAGGACAAACCAGCCAATTAAAGCAACTAAAAGTGTTTCCACGTCACTTTAAAACAAATTATTTCTAATAACCTTTACATGGAACACACTGAGGTGGTACAGAAATACAAGTTCTTATGGCTCTGGCAAATCCATCATATTTCAGTGGCACATTTGATCTTAACTACAAACACAGGAGTGACCTAACAAGACATGTTTAGCTGGCTCCACTAGTTGCAACGAGGCTGGCTAGTCCTTAGGAGGATGGTGATTAAGCTAAAAATAACCTCTTAACAATGTAATGAAATGCACCACAAGCCTCCAGCAACTGAAGAAGGAATAATAAGCATTTACAGTACAGCCTACTCACTGTAAGAGAATGTGTTCCAGCCAATGTGAGTTAATTATGACCAACAAAATAAAAATATAAAGAAGAATAAAAGGTGGTGTTTCAGTCAGTCTTGCTATATGTCAGACCTAAAAGGAATGCTTTTGTGGCAACCATGTAAACAAAACATGTAGAGAAAATGCAATGGCATTCAAACTATGTTGTGCTGTAAGGTCATTTACAACTGAGAACAAACCCAGCATTATAGACAAATCCATACAGTTTTATCAGATGTAAAAATATGAGACGAACATGGAAATAAATGTCTGACGCACTTCCACATGACTTTGTGTAACGACTAATATCCACCTAACACTGGAATGTGTCTGTAAACACTTTCCACTTCCACTTTATAAAAATAAATCACATTACAGCTTAATTACAGTTAAAAAAGATTCTTCAATTTACTATTATCAGCTGTAGGAAAAGGTGGAATAAAGCTAACATAAAACAACATCAATTCTAATATATATAGCACACCTGTGAATTACCATACACATGTGTATATATACGTCTGTGTATATATGCAAAATAAAGTGTATACATATATAAATATATATACACTCTTTATTTCTTTTTGTGATGGACATATGAATATAGTATGTAATACTTACTCAGTTTTCTTTCGCTCCTTGTTATCGAATATTTCATTAAGATTGATTGACTTCTGACCTAAGAACTTGTCCATTCCAACCAAGGAGCGATGCATCACAATCAGGCAAAGTTGATAGACTTCTGGGTTGCCCTCCAAGAGCAGGCCAGGTAACTCAAAGGAGGCTTCTTCTCTCCAGACTGGATTGAGTGTTTTCTCTGCCACTGATGTCGAGTACTTTTCCTTGCCCAGTTGAATGATAGTGAAGGCATCATTTGTGCCACTTTTGCCTTTGGGCTGTAGACCACTTGCCTGGAGAACTGTGGCTTGGACGTGGGTTGGAAACCACTTTTGAGACTGCTCACCCAGAGACATTTTTAGCACTAGTTATTGATAAGGATCCATTCCACAAGCAGTAAAAGGTATGCAGTTTATATTTCAGTGACTACAATGTGCAAAATAATGAAGAATTATGGTTTGCTATTGACTGGTGTCCATGTCTCTGTGTGGTCTCATCTTCTTTATTAGCCACACATGTCTTAGCCAATGAGTCACCAATGAGTCACCTGAAAACACAGAAGCAGAAAAGCATCAGTATGTTTCCTGGAAACAGGACAGGAGTCACATCCACAGACCTCAATAATAACACATCAAATGATTTAGTGTGTTTTAATCAGTATTTAAACAGCATTTCTTTTCAGTGATGGAAGACAAGGAAATACTATGACAAAATCATAATTCTGTCTCTGCTACAGTATAATTGTTTGCACTTGTGTATAGTGAGCTTGGTCTCTTCTGCAGTATAAAATCAAAGCAATGGGTCTCACCCAGTGACACATTTTGTTTCAGTGCAATGTCAAACCAACAGAAATGGTGTGAAGTTCTTCACATAATTCATATGATTTTTATACTCTTTTGCCTTTTCTTGTGATCACATTTTTAGGGCATAAATATGCGCCAGATTTTTAAAGCTTTGAAGAGATAAGAACATTTTAAGGTGTCATAGAAGTTCCTTAAGGTGGTAATTGTTATTTACATGATTCATATTATAAAGACAAGACGAGTATCACTGAACGACGTTCATTTTCCTTTAAGTGAAAACTATTATAAATGTTTACCGCTACCTAACCACAATTTATTTGAATTACATTTCGAGTCTTATCTTTGGCAACAAAGGACGTATGTTTTAAGGCTGTATACGTATTTCGTCTGGAGTTATGCTTTAGCCCCAGTGCATACAGCTAGCCGCAGAGCTAACAGGCACACAGACATACGGCAGCTTACCTGGTTTTCATTTTTCAGCCGCTGTTGGAGGACATTCCTTTCCTCGCCTCATCACTTGTCATAAAAAACATCAGTGGGCACACCTGTGACAGAGAAACGGCAGCTAATACAGTGTGTTGTTGCTGCTGCTATCTGCTGCTGTCTGTCGGTAAGCAACAGCAGCACTTCCTAGTCTGATGTCACTTCCGCCTTCTGACGGGTGAAAGTTCAACACTCGAGAAATAAAACAAATCAAAACAGAATTGAATTTAACTAAATTCAATTAAACTCAAATGGATTAAATCGAATTAAATGTAAAAGATAAGCAATTTATGATCATGTGGTATATTACTTTTTTATAATGAATTCTATTTTTTTCTGCACAAGAGGTATTCAATCTTTAACATTTTAAATATCCAATATATAATCACACCTACAATAGTTTTTGAATAATGCAACTAATTAAAATTAAAAGAAAATTAAAATAAATTAACATGGAAAATGTTTATTATCATTAGCACTTATCATATCATTAGTAAATACATAAACAAACATGGACTCAGAAAGGAAATAATGATATTGCTGCATCTGGCTCTGATTGATTAGTTTTAGAAGTCAGAAGTAAGCATTATTTTATATTTTGAAAACAGCCCAAATGTCCAATGTATAAAATCAAAACACAAAAGGAGAACAATTCAAACTACCAAGCAATAATGGGAGGAGATTGAAATGATTCTAGCCAAACAGCCTTTCATCTGTAGGATATCATCATGTGTGTATGTGTGTGCACAGTCAGGGTGCACATCACAACATAAATCATACAAACATGGGAAGTGCTTTTGTCTCATGAGTGGGACATGGAAGTGCAGATAAGGGGTTCACTTGAATGAACACAGACGTGCACGTCAACCCACTTGACAAGTGCATCTAAACCAAACACACCTGCTTGTGTTGGCTTTATCATTCTGCTTCAACCATTGCAGTATGTACACACCGCTGGTCCAAGGCTCCGGCTGGGCCATACATCAAACTGAGATTATTGCACTTATCTAGAGTCCATCTCTGAATGAAATGCTAAGGCTTAGTGAAATATTAGGCTCTACAAAAATGTGAGCCAGATAGCATTTAACGCATCAGTGAATCTTTCACCCTGCGGTTTTGTATTTACTGACGGTAAAAAGCACTAGGGCCAATATTACAGCCTCGTAAAATGATGTACTGAAGGTGAAGTTCAATACATCCTGGTTAAATCACAATTAAGACCTAATTTGGCAACAAACTCACACACCAACATAAAGTTAGTGAATTTATATATTTACAGTTCGACACCATGAGTCAGTTTATTATGCTACTCCTATCTTATTACTCAAAATATATAGAGAGATTGATATCATATCTTGCTTCTATTGTGTTTTAAAAACTGCGATAATGTTTCCACTTGATATATTTAAATACATAATTGCTCTCACTGTGGCAATAGCTCTTATTTTTATTTAATTCACCATTTCCACATCTTCCTTTAACTGATCTGTGAATCTGCTTTTGGATCTCCCTCCCCTCTACCTTCCATGACAGCTCTGCACCCTAATTTAAATCAAATCCTGCCTCTCTACTAATATTTTACAAAATGGCAATTGTGAAAAGCAACCAATAAAAATTTTAGTACTTGTGTATAGGTTTTAGAATCAGAAAATAAACCCAGGTTAAACCCAGTAAATTAGGGATATATGAAAAAATTCAATTAAAATATTGTCTAATTTCGCTAACGTGGTGGTTCTCTGTGAACTCAAAGGTAATGTTATTCTGCTTGACTTTTCAGTGACTTTTGTGATTTATCCACCACCGTCACTTCTCACATTCCTCTAGAGCAACATTTCATTATTTAGCATGGTTAGCTGTGTCAGGCTGAGTGAAATGAAATAATGACCACAGGCCTACCTACAACCCCACAGGGTCACAAAACCCCTCTAATTTGACGGTCAGTCAAATATTTCTCTATATTACCCCCAATGGGAACATTATACCACTGTACTACTCCTATGTGAGATAAAACATGAAAGACACTGCATTCCTCCATCACCTGTACCCTTTTATTACCTCACTTGTGTCCAAAATACGTAGGTCTATATAAACACAAAATATCACCTTATAAATTTGAGTTCAGTAACGCAGGCAACTGCTCTGAAAGTTCTGAAAGAGCTGCACCCAAGGTCGTAAACTGGCAACATGTAAGTGAACCTGCCTGCATGACCCGGTCCACATGTTGGACCATATTAGCTGTGACCCCTAACGGCGTGCACATGGTTCTGCTTTAATCCTCTTTCTTCAACACTGTACAGCTTGCGTTACATTTATTAAACACTTTGAAAAATATATTTCCCTGCAAGACTTGCCATCTGCAAGAGGCATGAGGAAGCACGTGAAGGAGGCACCAGGCTGGGTCAGTCGTGATGTAAGTGCTGGTTTTAATACGGTGCAGGTCTTACCTCAGGATGGATGACTGATTTAAAAGGTATAGCTTTTAGTCCAGTGAACGGTTGGATCACAGATGAATTTTAATAAAAATGGAGAAGGGCCCACAAATCACCCCTTCTTTGCTCTTAGGAATGTTTTTGTGCACAGCATTGATATATAGGTGCAGATGTGTGACTACAGCGTGATGAGCAGCTGAACTAAAGGGGCTGCTGAGCTGGGGCTACAAGTCAGGCCGATAACTCCCTGAAGGCTGTGAATTCTAACTCTTAACCCCAAAATGAGTGAGTGAAGACATCAGCGAGAGAACGAACACATCCAGGGCACACACTGCACCCAGTGTGTGTGTGTTTATTTGATATATTTTATCAATAAAATATTGCACATCTTTTACTTGTAATAACACATAAAAAGTTCCTCATATTTTTTCATCACTTCATCAGTGTCAGAAATTTAAGCAACAAAAGAATTATGTTCATACACAAATTTGTTTTATGCTTTTTTCTCCTTTTAGTAAAATAAATGGGTCAGAGATTCTCTGTTTTAAAGTTAAAGATAGTTCATTCTTAATTCACATCATGACCAGTTAGATCTCTCTCTCTCTGCAGACCACTGCATTGTTACACTGGTTACTGTATCTGCTGCCACACACTATTACAACAAATACTTCATAATATATAATACATTTTCACCTCAAGGGAATGCAGTGGCTTGTCTTATGTGATACTTTGGTCCAAAGGCTGCAGATACAGGCTGGGACTGGCAAGTGTATAATTTAATGACCTCCAAATCATCGTTCAGTTTGTTGCCAGTGATGTTGAGAACTCTGCATTCTGCAGTTTGAAGAGTTCAAATGAGGGAACAAACCACAAGTCAAGTTCTTGTGAGGGAAAAGTTGGCACTTGAAATGAAGTCGGAATTATAATGAGTTTACACTGAGCGTTCATTTGACCAGCTACATTTTTGTTCTTGGGACAGAAAAGATGTATGGAAACAAAAAAAGCCATTAGGGTCTGAAAGTAAACCCAAGGAAGTAGTCCAAGAAATGATGAGAATCGTTTTGGCTTCCAGGTTCTGACTATGGAGACATTAGACTCCCAAATTAAAGCTCCAACAACCTTTACCTTGCTATTTCCAAAGATATTCAATAGAAATAAATAAATGATATAACCAGACAGATGTGACTCATTTGGACTTTATCAAAGTTATAATATCACACAAAATGGAGTTGGTCAGTTTAATAACTCAAGTGAAAATTAATTGCATTAAACTTTCCAAAGAATATACCATACTTATCTGACAAAGAGCCTTGTAAATATTACGGGTTTTTTCTTGCTGTAGGTGACAACATTAATACAGAGTTTCATGTCAGCAGCTCAATCTGAGGTCATGTGCAGCAGGGCAGAGGAACAGGTGTTTTTGTCCTGATTCTGTGTAAAAAGACTCGGCCCAGGCCGGAGGAAGCGGCCACATGTGTATGCCCCGCAGTCAGGTCCGTACAGGATGGAATAATTCATGTGAACTATTCAGAGGAGACGTCGTGAGGCAAAGTTCAGAGGCATGCTAATGACAAGCGCATGGAGGTGGGGAGAAAGAAAAGTGTCGGCCGTGAATGAATTGGAGGCGACAGGACGAAGGTTCGACCGTTTCAAGTTCTTTGTGCAGTGTCATTGTGAAATTCACGCACTGCTCTTGCAAATGTCCAAAGAGAAATTGGTGGTTTTGTAGCACACGGTGCACGCATTATGTCCAGCTCTCTTGGGTTATGAGGATTTCTTCTGTCCATTTCAACTAAAGAACAGCTTTTTGGATAGAACACAGAGGAAAGTATGTTCCCTCTTAAAACCCCTGTCAATTCTCTTTCATCAAATAAAAATATAACATATGTGCTACTTTAAAATTCCTGCCCGTGGAGAAGGAGCTCTTCGCAGGCAAAAGACGAACGCAACTGGCAATATTTAAATGATTTTAAAATCATGAATTTAAAACATGTTTTTAATGAGTTTCCGTAGATTAGCATTTTCCCAGGAAGGTGAGATACGTATATCAAATACAGGCATTTGCATAGCCAATAGGCTATGCAGTGTGTGTAAACAGTGGGTCTTAACTCTACACATTTAAACCTTTGAACATTTCAGTGTAAGACAAATATTGCATTTAAAGAGACAGTGTGTATTAAAAAGACAAAATTATAAAGTAGTAATACCTACAGTAAGCCTGGCTGAGAACTCTGAGTGGGATGGATTATAAATGTTGGGCAATCTTTGGAGCGGGAAGCAGAATGGAATCAGATTATTACCACTTTCTTCCAGGATCAACATCCCACTCAGACTCTACCACACAGTTTTATTGCAATTTGCTTACATTAGGCCCCAATTAACATTTTCACATAAACACATTGAACAGAACACGGTAAAGTCATTTCTCAGATTAAACTCTCCTGTTACCTCCAGGGAGAAGGACAAGTGAAGCTTAAACTGCGTCATAAATGAGAGTTAAATAAAGAGTAAAACAACACAGATTCAGGTGGGTGATTATATACAACTGTAATGTAACAGTTAAGACGCCAACTGCTGCAGCTTACAGTAGAAGAAGATGTTGCCTAGATGTCGTAGCAGACATTAGCTAAGTAGAAAGTACACAAATCAACTCCTCTAGGACAGCAGTGTGTGAAACTAAACTGGTTTTTCTCTTTGTTGTTGTTTTTCTTCATTTATTTCTTTATCTTCGTCTTCAACATCTGCTTCGTCCTCTTCTTCTCTGTTTTCCAGTTTTTAATTATGTCTCTATTCTATTCTCATTTTCTTATTTATATTCTTAGTTTAGCATAGGCTTTTGTACAGCTTTAAATCCAATGACAATTGTCTCTTGGAAAACTTAACTGGACTGGAATAATGATTCTGTGTAGAAGAAAAAAACATCGTCTCTGTTAATATGTTATGATTGATTGATGTAACTGAATGTAAGTGATACAGCTTGAAGAAGAAGCTACAGTGTTGCACTAATCCGTTCTTTGGCAGTAAGATGTCAGGAAGCTCACATAAGAAATGATAAATGTTGGTGAAGAATACTCAAAGTGATGACCTTTGTTTTCACTCTGCCAAAGGTCAAGGAACCGTGAACACCTGCGGCCATGAATGACACATGTTGGAGGATGTAAACGGCTGACAACTGATAACTGCTGATGTCAAAACTAATCAGAGACACGACTGACAATAGGAGTAGAATTAATGTATTTATTTACTCTATAAGTACCTGTATATTCACAAACTATGTAGTTGGCCCTGTGATGGAGTGGTTCTGTACAGTCTGGTTCCTGCCTCAGTCCATACTCTCCTCTGCTGCTCCTCCACTCTAAGACTCCATTGATAACTCATCACATCCTCACATGGACAAATGTGTCTTCCACATGTTTCATGGTTCAACTGATGTTTGTGAGGAATGTGTATTTTTATTCATATTAACCCTCATTCTTCTACGATACGATGACATATTGATAAGAAGAAGATGGTTTTTACCTCGTCAACGTGACAACAAAGGTCGAGGCCCGTGATGGAGAAATGTTGGAATATTGTGGGGTTTTTGTAAGGAAAGGTTACGCAGATGACATTAAACCACAATGACATCTCTGATTGGCAAATTGAGGCCCATGACCTTTTGTGATGCACACACTCACTACTATATTTGATTTATTGACGTATCAGTGACTGAGCTGAATGTGAATCTTCAAACATTCAGATTATTCAAACATTGAAGACTTAAACCTTAAAAGTAGAGATTGTAAAAAAAGAAAAAAAAATTAAAAATCATCCAAGAGACTTTTTGTCACACATACAATTAACAATGCACAAGTACCGCTGCTGGGCCCCACAGCCCTGAGCAGAACGATTTGTTGAGCAATTTAATAAACAGAACCTGAGCTTTAGCTCCATTTATAACCTTAAGATCACTGTAACATGCACCTCATCTTTGGGTAAATCCCCGAAATTTGATTTGATTCTGACAACATTCACAGCCATTACCGTTTGCAAAAAGGTGAATTTTACCATTTCAATTCTAAAGATGCTAAAAGTCACATTCAAAACACGGCTTTTGCCACAAATGCTGCTATTTCCCTTGACAGAAAGGCCAATTTGATGCTCTTCATTTGCCCTGCTGTACCTCCGAGCTGTTTAGAGAACATCAATGCAAAGAGGGATTAAATATTCCCGTATTTTGCTAATCATTTATGGAATGCATAATTATCTGAGCTGCTTGTTGAGTGGATTAGGAATCATTGATTTTCTCTGTCTCTTCGTGTATATATAGTCTCTCTACCTAACCCTTTCAAACTCCTCAGTGGAAATATCCTGGATAATACGGACATGTATACAGCTGGCAGGGCTGCTTTCCTCCTCGTATTTCATGCAATACGAACGACTAATCCATGAAATGTGTGGGTGGGGTGATTAACACAGACAGCAGCACTCAAAATATGTTTGCTTTGAAACTCTGAATGTGATGTGAACATGCAGCTATGAATAATTGGCAGAGAATGAGAGCTTGTGTAGATTTAGAAGTCAGGAACGCAGTTTGTGGCTAATTGTGTTGAGTGAAAATAAAGTGCACTTTTGTTCCTGGGATAATTACCTTTTTAATGTCTGTGAGGGTGACTGTGGGGGCTCTCCTGGGTGCTACTGCTTTTGGAGTGAGCCCTCTAGCTCTCCCATGGGGTAGTGGTGCTTGTTACGTGCAGTCTATAGACCAGAGGAGAGTTGGCAAGGCAGGGAACACGCGGTAACAGAGGCTAATAACAAAGGCCATTTATTCTACAAGATGTTTTTAAAATGTGTTTCAACTATTTAAAATAACAAAAAGCCATTGATCATATGGAGTCGACTGTGGTCAATTCATGGATGACTAAAATTAATCTAAACACGTGAAAAAACAGGTTGCAAATGCTTAAAAGTTATAGACACACCAGGGGGGAGTATTAAAACTCAGATCTAATAATGGCTTTGTTGAGGTATTGGTCATTTTAAATATGTAAACACATATGTCAATTTTTTGTAGTTTTTATCTATCAGAAAATGCATTGCAGCTGAAGTACTACAGGAGGAAAAATCTTTGGATATTTGGATATGTTTAAAATGTGAATATATAATATATACTGTGATATTTGAACAGCATAGTGTTGAATGCAAAACGACAATATAATTGTATACATGGCCCCAGACTCAGTTCACTATAAATTACAATTCATCCAGTGTACATAATAAGACATTCCTGATTCATTTGTGAGAGAAAATCACTGCTTTTCTGAACTAAGTTCTGGTATCAGACTGAGCTCAGGTTTCACTTAAAAGGTTGAACTCTTATTAATTGATGGTAATTGGTCCAGGTAAAATAATGTAAACATCTTGAAGCTGTTACTCTTAAAATGTTTTGTGTTTGTCATTCTTTGCTTTAAATTAAGGCCTATCACCAAAAACAGAGATACACTGTACACTGGTATTTGCCCTATTTTGGACATCCATCCAGGTAAGAACATTTTGGATGATAATAATTGTAGCTGCTGCTCATGACTATCAGCTAATGACTCTCAATTGGTGCCATTATTTTAATTGGACTTCATCTAAAATAGTCTTTTCGATTTACCTCTGTAGATAGTCATGATCTGGTGCTGGATAATTAAAGGAAGTTCCTGAAGATGTGAAAATTGAAAGTCATTCAGTTAAACAGTTAAACTATTAAGGAGCTTTACAGGAGTGGGAAACGAGAAGATGGGTGAAGGAGAGGAGGAGCAGGATTTAGGAAAAGCAGAGGACAGAATAGGTGGCAGCAGGGAGAGAGGGAGAGAGAGGGAGAGAGAGGGAGAGAGAGTAATTACTCCACGCAAAGGCCACAAATAGAGCTCCTGCTGTCGCTAGAAAATCAAATCTGTCAGCAATTAGACGCAGGCCAAGAAGCACTTGTCAGTGGACAATGGGGCAGGAGAACAGGGGGGGGGGGCAATTATTAGAGCTGATAGAGTACCTTTATTTATCTAAACAGCAGGTTAGTTGTCCAATCTCTTCCTTTGTCACTTGTTGCTGATGTGAAAGGGGCACCACTTAACCCCAATAGGCGACCAAGGGGTATTATACCCAGACCAGGACCTGGAGAGGGCTTCTTTTCAGCCCAGGGCAGAATAATCCAGGAGTTGATCTCATGCTCCTGCAATGCTTCATTTGTCCAAAGTGCTGATCAGCATCCCTTTATACGTTTGAAGCTATTTATTAAAAGACGGAGAAGCAGGGGGCGCCAGTCTAAACCATGTAGTCACTATCAAAGACTTCTGCTACTTGAAGGAGCAAAAGCTTACACAGAACCAGAGAAGGGATTTAAGATGTGTGGGGTTTTTCTTCCTCCTTCAGAACCAATAGAAAATACAGTCAACAGAATCCAAGTGGTTCTCACACAAGTGGAGCGTAGATGTAAAAGGAGCACGGATCCCTCTCTGATGCCTGGTTTTTGTGTTGCAGGTGAACGATGACTAGTTTTCTAAATTATTTTTTCATATATTTAATCAGCCTGTGACTTGTACGTTTAAACAAACACACATAATTGACAAAATAATAAAGAAAACAAGAACAGTGTGTTTGCATCGTTCTTGTTGTTTCTTGCGTACACATAACCTTTCACCTTTACCTTTCCCCAGACTTAGGGAAATCGTTAATAAATCAATGCTAAACAGCAGTCATTACACACCTGCTGTTACAAAATTAGGTTTGTTCCCATTTTAAAGTCCAGCCATTGTTGGAGGATTTTCTACGGCCGAGATCTTCAAAGAGCTCACACAGGATCAAAGGGATTTCAGTGGTGAAAGATATCACTCAGAAGAGAGTTACAAAGGACATGCCGACGCCTTAAAGAAGCGTGGAGCACTGTGAACAAAAGTCATCATGAAGTGGAGAAGATATGGCACAAGGGTGACAAAATGACCAAAGTGGCTGCAAGAAACCTGGTCAGAAAACATGCCACAAAGTTGATAAAAGTTTCTTTATTTTGACACAACCTTAAACTTTATATTTCTTATATTTCCAGGTAAACTTAAAATCTTTCACATTATGTGTGTTCTCTGCATGCAAGCAGGATTTAACCTTTGACCCTTTCTCGAACCGATCAGTCACTCTGACAGCACATGTAAATGCTGTCTTCTAGCTAAACCCTATCATACTGTATGCTTTCTCTAAATCTACACTGACACAGCACTAGATTTTTACTAACACTTTCAAATCTAAAATGACCTCGTAGTCCTCTTTCAAGTGAC
>NC_024318.1:10918475-10939464 GCF_000523025.1 Cynoglossus semilaevis | reverse complement strand
CCGTTCAGCTATTGTTTGGCTAATTCACTTTATGCCTCTGTAGTTACAACAACTCTGCACTTAAAAATCGGAGCTGCCCTCACTGTCTCCTTATTAACTGCAAAAATCTCAGAATGATAACTTTCACTAAATATATTTTCCCTCAGTATTTAATTTAAAAATAGTTATTTATTTATGTTTATGACTTATCTAGACTTTAAGAATATCTTTGCTTCAACCTGTGTTAAACCACTGACCTTTTTCTGACTGTAAAGGATTTTTTTTTTTAAATATATGTAATATTTTACCAGTTCACTCAAGTCAAAGACCAGGACTTTTAAATTGCTGCTGTAACTCCCCCTACAGGCCAGGGAAAAAATATAAATTTTAACAAATCATTTAATGGAAATTTAACTATTTCATTTTTGGCAAATAAATGTTTGTGTCAATTGAAAAGTAAAGTTAACAAGTGTAAACAGCAGATTCTCAAACCTTGTTTTTCAGCAAGTTGACGGGATGATTTAAGTCTCACACAGTCAGTGATAAAACAGGGAGAGAACAATGAGAAACAGAGAGCAGTGCTACTGTCAGTTTTTATAGAATGAGTTTTAAAAAGAATGATTCATACAAGAAATCACACAGAAACCCTCGTGTTAATAATTAGCTTCGAACCTCTTGATGACATTAATGGCATTTTTTTATTTTTCTGACTGTAGCTGTGAAAATTAGTGTTTAAGAACTGACACTGACATTGTGCAGTGTCTGACAGAGTTGATAACGCTGCTGCCGACCTACGTTAGTTTCCTCTGTCACCAATAATGAAAGAGACACATTAATAGTAACTTAGTCTTTAGTACTGTTGTTTCTTTTCCCATCACATTTGATTTTCTAGTGCCTGTACTGTTTGTAGTTTTAGCTTCTGGATGGACGATTTGAGGATCTTTGTAATGTGATGTGTGAATATTTTAATATCCTTTTAGAGAGCTGAAATTGATTCCCGCTGTTTCTGGACTGAATTAGACTGAGACTTTTGATGGTTTTCTGATGCAGTTCAAACCAACCACATGGACTGAGTTTACAGACCTGATAACTTAGCAACCTTAAAATGACATGGTGTTCAGGAGCAAAACACATGAAATTCAATAAATCACTGAGAAGTTCTTACTTTCCAACACTTTGTCCATCTAATAGTACTCACTTTTCATAAGCAGTTGGATTTACTGTTTTACTTTTTCTCATCTTTCCAAAAATACTGATCTGATTATTATAGAGCACTATTACAGGAGACAGAAAAACACAAATGTTTTCAGTTGCTGTGTCCTCAGCGTTAACTCATTTGTAAAGGTGATAAAATTCCTAGGACACTATAAATTCTTATTATGTATTTTGTGGCTTTTTTTAAAAGCATTTTTAACAGCTAGTATTGTAAAAATCATCTGGGTAACCTTTATATATGATATATGTTTATACAGCTTGTAACCTTTTCTCCAGCTCTCCAATCAGACTTATCAATAACTTATCAAATAAATGCACTAAAATAAACATATCAGTTTAAAGAGATTCGAAAAGTGTCGAACATTTGGCCAAAGACAGTATCAAAGATATGTATATACTTATATGCTTCTCAATTTTCAGTGGTGAATAAAAAAAAGAAAACTTTGTGTATTTTGGAGAGTTCAGTTGTCCATGCTGTCTTCTCATTTTCAGCGGTAAAAACAAATCCAATATTTTTTTTACTGC
This sequence comes from Cynoglossus semilaevis, assembly GCF_000523025.1. Taxonomy (NCBI): domain Eukaryota; kingdom Metazoa; phylum Chordata; class Actinopteri; order Pleuronectiformes; family Cynoglossidae; genus Cynoglossus; species Cynoglossus semilaevis. The sequence goes on along the minus strand of NC_024318.1, from coordinate 10,937,745 downwards.
ATAAGTAGGAAGAAAAATGTGTCTGATTGGACGGCGTGTCGGAGAAATAGCCGTGGTCGTGAAGATCATTGTTTTTTTTCTCCAAAATGCTTTCACAGCTTAAACAAATTTAATAAGACTTGTTTTGATTGACAGGAGAGCGCTCTCCCACAATGTCTTCTTTTTGCTCTCACATTCCTCCTCAGCAGCTGTGCACCGTTTCTGAATCAGATGGAGAGTGAAAATGTGCGCTGCACACACAGACGCATAAACACACACGCACACACACAGCGGACCTGGAACAAGTGGGACTTTTGTAGGAGTTAGCGTGGGCCTGAATGTTCTACTCACGAAGCGTTATTTTTACATCACTGAGTGTTTGGTAAACTGGGCCGGTGTACAGTACACACCACAGACACATTAATGCACATGTCAATAAAGGATTTCTGAGTCAAAACTGCTGCAAATATTTAATATCAATCACTGGCAGAAACATTTAAACCTGTTGTACAGGGTTTCAGCTCTGACAGGGACCGCTTCTGCACTGGACGCTAATGTGATGCAGACTTTTGCGCCACAGATTGTTATTTTTAGGCCAATTCTGGCAACGGTTAATTTTCTTTATAGCGCTTGGCTACAAAATATTATTTCTAAAATGTTTATTAACTTAAATGCAAATTTAGCCCAAAATTTAGCCCACTGCTAGCTCAAAGCTAGCATAAATCCAACTATTACAGAAGCAGCTAGCATTAGACATAATAACATTAAAAACAGAAACAAAAACTCAGGTCTGAGTTAAAGTACGGTTGATGAGAAAGTGATGTATAATAGTGCCGTTGTAGACATGAGTGTATTTTGTCCAATATTGGTAAATTACTGAAGAAACTTTTCCAGCATTTTAGCTTAGATGTTGCTAAAACCGGACCAGTATAAAAAGCTAAAAACAGAGCAATGGTTGTAAATAGTGACAAGGAAGATATTTGACCTACTCTTCAGAATTCTCTGACCATAAGGTAGTGATTCTCAGCTGGACTTTCTGTAGTTCTCCTCTATACCAGCCTTGACACCAAACCTGTTGCTAGCTAACCTGCTAACACAGGAACTTTTCCAGAATTTAACTTGGCACAAATAATTAAATTTACCTCTACTCTGACTCAGATTTTTTTTTTAAATGTGTGGTAGGCATTTTAATTTTTTTTTAATGCTTAGAATTAATTTAGTAAATAAGTGATTTGTCTGTTGACTCGTAACCCAAACCACCAATTATTAGCTTTTTATTACAGTTTCAGGACGTCTTTTCCACAGCTGGCTTTTATAGATTTACAGTGTGTGGTTATTTGAAAACTTCCCCCTGTTTTTTCCAGTACTACTGTGTGTTACTTCTGCTTTTTTGTTTGTCAGGTTTTCCCGGCCTTTGGTGATTCAGAGGCACAGCGGAGGTCTGTGCAGGTGGCACGGCTGCACAGCCCGGCGGGGCTTTCTGCTCTCTCTCTCCCCCTTCTCCACAGGTGCTTATTAGCACATATAAGCTGCCACATGTTCCCAGCACAGCCAGTGCCTGAGGGGGCAAAATCAGTCTTTGCCCATAATCTTCACAGCCTGACCAGGCCCTGGCTGCCGCTAACAGGGAAACATGGCAGAGCGTTTATGGAGCACAGCGGAGGTTTCACTCTCCTCCCTGAACTGTAGGATAACCATTGTGAGCGTCTCCCTCTATTATTTCCATATTTCAACTTTAAGGTCAGGATGAAACATGATATGTAAGAACATAATACATATATGTAGGGGAGCTGTGCTCTCAAAGGCAGCCAGTGCTGTAATTCAGTTGCAGACTTTTTGCTGTAAGTGTTCTTATGGCCGATATCAAACAGCTTATAGGAGTCGGGGGCAACGGCAGAAATGTTTTGCACCTGGCCGTCGTGACAGAAACCCATTGTCATGTGGACAGCCCCCTACTCTGCCAGACATGTGAATGGTTCCGCTTTGTGTGTGCGAGAGGGCAAGAGGGGAGCAAGGCAGGATGGGAGCTGTCCCTGTTTGAAGTGGGCATATGGTCGTCACATTTGCATTTAATGTCCTTCAGATTACTTGTTTTAACTCGTGCTAAACACCTCACTGGGTTGGGGCTAATTTGATGAGGTCATGGTGTGACCCCGTGACCCTCTCTCTCTCTCTCTGTGTTCACTAAGTGAAACCAGCTGAATCACAGAGGCATTGGGAGGGGAGTGGAAAAAGGTCTCTGGATTGGCCCGAAGATCGCTGAGACTCACTTAACCATCAATCTTGGTTCTGACATTTGGTCGCTGTGAATTCTCCGAACTTTGCGCAGCAAAGAATCGTCAGTTCTAAGAATATTGGAAAGAAATTTGGGATTATTCTGGTCAAAATGTTAGAATGACATGGAGTTTCAGTAACGGTAAAGAGAATCTGCTGTAATCTGTCCTTCTTCGGTCTGTCAGGCATTTGTCTCCCATTGCATTAGTGACTGTACATAAGTCTAATTTCTAATTAAATGTAGACTTATTATTAGCAAAATAAGTTTGTAGGTCAGTGCAATAACTTTAAATAGCACTTGTTTGTGTTCTTTTAAGTTGAATCAATGTTTTTATTTTTTTTAAATCACACAAATCTTGAATAACTTTAATACAAACATGAAAACATTGTGAAAATGCAAATATTGAATAATGTGGAAAATATCTGTCTGTAATTTGGATTAATTTTGCTTTGTAACGACAGTGTGAGGAGCGCATTTAATGTGTTCTGCTCTGAACTTCAAATCTATTTACAGCATATTTAGTGTTTTTGTGCTTTTTTAAGTAACTTTTGTTGTGAATTGTTTTATAGTGACTAAAATAAATAATTGAATTAAAATGATAAGATAAGATAATATAACTCAGGGCCGTCTGATTGAAATGATAAGTATTAATTATGTGATTCTAATAACAGTCAAAAAAAATTGTTGTCAATGCCAAGGGAAGAGACAAACTGTTGTTGCCAATATAGAAACATCTCTAGGTGTGTAATGGCAGCGTGATAGCATTTTAAAATTGCATTACGTCTCGACACGCAGATTTAACATTTAACATTAACTGTCGTGGTTCAACTTACCGACAAGTGTTATTTTCAGAACATTAGCTCTGTATTTTCAAGAGACTTTTTCGATTATTAGATATTTATTTATTATGTAAAACTAGAAGTTTTTCGGTGTTTTCATCAACTCCTAAAATCAACATCATCAACTAAACATCAACTCTAAATTTTTAACGGCACCTCTGTGGGTCCAGATCACACAGATACAGGGAAGAGAATAACACGTACCACAGCTTCTTATCGCTCCGTGGCCAACTTTAAGGAAGTGATTGCACAAATACACATCAAGCTGGATGTGTGTGTGTGTGTGTGTGTGTGACCTGCAGGACCCCTATTAGGACATTTATTTTCTTTTGCGTGTCCGTACTTTCTTGTGTTTCAAAGCTCTTAACAAGGGATTTAAAGTCTTAGAATTCGATTTTGTCAATAAACGTGTTCAGTGTTGATATGAATTTGAAACAAGGCACTTCCTGTGTGAAGACATGAACGCCACGTAACAAAGAATTCAGCTCCAAGAATGCATAGATATGCATATGTAAAGACACACACAGACACAGATGTACACACACATACAGGCAGACCGACACACACACACACACTCTTCTCAACATGAAAGGCTCTCCGTAGGAATAGTAAAAGCCCACTTATGGAATGTTAGAGCGGCCCATTGAAGCACTGATCCACGGTCACAAACCGGCTCTCTTCTATTGCTGCAGACTCAAGTGTTGTCCAGACTCAGGAGAATAGAGCCGTATGGTCTGAGGGACTACATTTTCCTAACCTCCAAGGCCACCGCCGCGAAGGCGCCTCAAGAGAGCCTCTTTCGTGTCAAAGGGGGAAAGCCATTCAACTCCAGGACGGCCCCTGGCTTTTGATCAGTTCACAAGTTACAGTTTTGCCGAGGCCCTTTTTTCATGCAAATAGGAAATCTTCAAACACTGTGCGGAAATACATCTCCTTAGGATGTACCTTAATAGGAGGTGCTTTAAACATGGGAACTTTCACAGCCAAGGACTTGCCTGAAAGCCTCTGCAGAGAGGTAGGAAAGCCGGCTCAGCACCCAGGTATAGATGGTCCCCCCTTTAAGGGCTTCTTTCTGTCCCGGTTCTCTCTCAGCCGTGGGCTCAGTGTGTTCTCTGGAGACCACATTGACTCCCAATTAAGGCATTAGTATAAAAATGATCAGAACCGTTTTCAAAACACATCGCGTTTACTGGCTTTCCCAACCCACTCTGGATCCTGGCTCTCCTTTTGGCACACTCTGACTGTATTGTGGAAGAACAGCTGTGTCTGAGCAGAATAGGCCTCGAAAATGAGAATAAACTGTTTTCATTACATTTGTAACGAAGAGCTTAGAAACGGCCGGTCCGAAAAAGTTATCACAGCAGTTTAAACCAGAATCTGTCATTTATGAATCTACTTTAAATGTTTTTATTATTATTATTAAAAACATCATGAAGGGGGAAAAAAATGTTGGACCAATGTGAGGATGTAAATTTGTAATTTTTTATCATTATTATTTTACTAGTCTTTCCATTAAAATTGTTTAAAATTAAAAGTGAGTAAAACAAAATTCAAAACAAGTCAAAAGTTTAAAAAGCCTTCACAGAAATAGGTTAATGTTAGCATGAATGACAAAAAAATTTGGTAAAAAAGAATGTTAATTATAAATAATAATGACTACAAATTGCCTAAAAAACATTGTTCAAAAATTGCTTAAAAGCAAAAGGTTTTTACAAAAGAAAACAGTTCGTATGTATGGAGAAGTTGACTGAAAATTGGCACATAAATAAAAATAACATTTGTTGTGTTCCTGGTGTAGTTATATTATGGGGACAATTCATCGGTCCTCACACAGTGAATGTGTTTAAAGTTTCTCTTAACTCTAAACTAAATCTTATTTCCAGGTTAGGATTAGAGTTAAAGTCAGATTAGAGTAAGGATCAGGACATAATTGTAAAGGTTAGCGTTAGCGGCTACAGTATGAATTAAGTGTACGTGAAGCAGCTACAAAGCTCAAAACCCTCTGTGTGTGTGTCTGCGTATACTCCATATGTAAATTCAGACGTAAATCCACAGCAGGGCTAATCTGAGAATAACACTGGTGGAAACGTTGTCAGGACATTATTTTCAGAGACGTCTTTCACCAATTGGACTGAAATTCAAAGGTGCGGGAACATCAGCTTTTATGTGGGACGTCTCTCTGTGTTTGGCCTGTTTCTCTTGGCCCTCTTAAAGTGGCCATTATGCTCCTATTAAAGTTCATGTAGCTGGAATATTGAGAAGGTGGAGGGGTGGGTGTGTGTGTGGGGGGGGGGGCTCTTTTCAAGGTCATGTTCCATTGGAAAGAGCCAACAATGCCGCTGCTAATCCCTCCCCCTCCGCCGCTCTGACCCGTCCTGAGGCTCGTAGGGCTCTGTGGTGGGAGAGGACGAGAGGCCCGGCTCGTTCCTAAACTCAGTCTGGCATTAGGCAGCCCACAGCTCCTGGATTATCTGCCAATTAGCACCAATTGTGCCGGACGGCATTAATGTAATGTCCCATAGTTTTTATTACTGTTTAATTTCTGCTCCTCGTCTCTCCCTCTGACCTAATCAAGATTGTCAGCACTCTATTTTGCCTTTTCTCATTTAAAATAAAAGGGTGGGGGTTTAATTTGGCATTAGCGTGCGTAGAATCTGCCTCGCCAGCAGAGCATTTGTTGGAGAGGGACTGTTAGCGGGAGAAAGAACTGAGAAAATCATTTTATGGTGAGGTACTGTGAAGGACTCGTTTGAACAGGTCGCGAACCTCAATGTCCTGCTACAACATTAGTGAGGACTAGACGGCTTTGTGGTGGAGTAACGTGTTGCCTCAGTATTGTGCCCCCTACAGTGGAAGGGTTTGGTGAGTTTGGATTAGACGACTCCATTACATTACCCTAATAACTGGATAAAGCTGCCTCATCCACTGCAACTGATCCTGCAGTATTAGCGCTCACGGCTCGTTACAGCATTTCAGCGGCTGATCTGCAGACAGCTGATTTCTCATTAGAAGACCGTGATAGAAACACACAGCTGCAGCAGCCACTGCCCCAGCATGTGCAACTTTCATCTGGCAGCGAATGTGTCATTTATCAGGGAATTCCAAAGCACTACTACAGTCACTTTTCACCTGATTTCTCCGAGGCACGGCAGTAAAAAAAAGTCACCATTCAAGGAGGTAAATGATAATGTTTAGTTTGCGAGGAGGAGGGGAATTTCCACACAGGTACATTTTATGAGCATAAAAAAGCTACACATAATTGACTGTGTGCTAAAAGTAGCTATCATTATAAAGCATAGCACTTTCTCAGAGTATAATGACATATCTGTGCAGGTGTTAGGGCATGTCACAGGGTTCAACACACTGCATATTTTTATTGAGACTTTTTTTTCCGAGTATGGTCTCATTTACTTTATATAAAATGCAGCAGTTGTTTTCACACGCACTCCGAGGTGAAGAGAGAACTTCAGACGAGAAGGAACAGGAAAGAGAGAATTTAAAAAGGTGTGGGCAGAGAGCGTAGACGTCCAACCCAGTGGGAAAAGCAATGAGTGAATTTTTTTTTTTATTAAAATGCAAAACTTTTGACATTTTAGATCAAAGTGAATTGATGCCGAATGACCTTCATTACAGCGTTTGAACATATAAAAAAGGCGCCACCGTGAGAATGTGGCAGAACAGCGCAGAGATTGCATATAAAGCCTGGATTCTTTGATCTGAACCGTCCAGACCAATTAGGCCTGAGGACAGGAGTCAATCCTAAAGCTTTCATGGATGGATTCAGGTTTGATTCTCTCTGTGCTGCAACCCCACACCAACCTCACCCAGAAACCTACGCCAAAAATTAAATCATGTTTTTAGGATTATTCTGGATAAGAATACAGACCTGGTACTGACCACAGGAAAACTGAATCACAGACCGTTTACAGGGAAGTTTGAACGCTTATAAATGATATAACAATGTTTCCAAAAAAACAAAAAAAAACAAATTAACTTTAATTATGGAGGTGAACTGGTGATGCTATTGTTTCTAGTTTTGCAGTTAAGATTTTCTACTTCATCAACTCAACATTTATTTATTTCTGTACTGCAGGCAGTCCAGTCAAGTACACGTACATTAACATTAATATGTTCACACGGCCATATTTTTGCACATGAGAATAAAAATATACCGTATGAGGTTGGTGGCATAAGAACTGAAGAGTTTTTCGACATAAAGATCAATGAGTTTTGACAGCAGTGATTTCCTCATCTAATCATGTGACCACTTTGACAACTTTTCTATATGTGAGCTAGAGAAATTAACTTTAAGTATTAAAACACAATCTTAATAAATATAAGAAAGTTCAACACCCTAATATTAATAAATTGTTTGTATCCGGGGTTATTATATTTTTAAATATTATTACATTTTACCACTTCTGTAAGACTTTACTGTAAAATTAAAATAATAATTTGAAATATTTATTTATTTATTATTTATATTGGTAATCTATACATTTATCAAAATCAAATACGAGTGCCATTATTCTGCATAGACTCATTCTAATTTATTAAGCCATTGTGGTCCACATTAAAACACACTGTTTCAGATAACTTCAAATAATCCCTGGTTAGATTTTAACTTCCGGGACACAGATGTATTTCCTTAAAGTTTTATGTGCTTTCAAAGGTGTCAGGTCCGAGCAACTGACTCTGTAATCACCGGCTCGCCGTCTCAGCACCTTGGGCGTAACAAATTTCCCAGCATGTGCGTTTATTTGATTGTTTAAGAGTGATTTCCGGAAACAGAGTTTTGGACGGGCAGGAGCTGCCTTGTAACAATTATGGGGTTAAATGGCAGTTGGCCACACAGGAGGGCATTTGCCTGCTGGCAGCGCCTTCCTGCTCAGCGGGGTCAGATGTCAGTGACTTTTCAGGAAAAGTCCATTTCTGAGTCTGTGTGAAACAGGTGGAGTCCTGTACTGGTGTCTTTGACTGGGCAGCACTGGAAGATAGGAAAGATTGAACAAACCTATAAGACGGAGGAGAATAATTGTACTTAATATGTTTACTTAAAGTATTTTTTTATTATTACATTACTGTGACTAATTCTTGTAACTTTCTGGGTAATATTTGTTAGGGTGGTCTGAACATTCAATAAAATATAAACCTATTTTTATTCAAAACAGGACAGCATTCAATCAGCAGACGTGGACAACGTTTATCGCAATTTTTTTTAAATGTTTTTTTTTCCATATAATTCCGTAAAAAAAAACCACAACCCACAATTTAATTTTTTTTCTTTATGTAACACAACATTAAGGCTTACAGGCTAGGAGATAGTGCTTGTGTTTGAAGGTTTAAATCCCTGCCGCAGCAGGGCTGTGCTGTGTTGAGCCATCCCAAACAAACTCCTCTGTTCTCAGGGCGGAGTGCGGGCGGCTCACTGCTCCTCCATGGGTTAAAAACACAGGACACATGTGTTTGTATATGTATAAAAACAAAGGTTTTGGAAGGTAAGTTTGGAAGCTAAAATTGTGTTTGTATATGTATAAAAACAAAGGAAGTTTGGAAGCTAAAAGTGATTTATAAACCTAGCACAGGTTGCTAAAATGTAAAATGTAGCTAAGAATTATTTAGGAAATTACTCTTTAGCTCAAACATGGCACACAACGTGGTATTTAAAAGAAAGAAAAACATAGACCAAAAAGATGCTGAAACATTGACTGGAGAACAGCAAATGCTATTTTTTTTTTAATATTTAAAAAAGAGCTTTCAGTCACATTCAGGTGACAACAAATATCTATGGGTACGTTGTATTATATATAAACTCTGCAGCAGAATATCATTGGTGTCATACAACATATTAAAGGCTACTGTCATCAGTATATATGACAAACTGTAGTAAGTTGGCTAATGTAAAAACACGATGAAGCAGCCATGGCAGAGAAATGACATGTTCTGGTTAGCATTAGCATTTCCTAGTATAAGCTCATAAAAGTATCAGTGGAACTACTTTTTATACTCCAAACCTTCAGTTACAGTGTAAAGAAACATATTTGAAGTTGCACATGAGAATAAAAATATACCGTATGAGGTTGGTGGCATAAGAACTGAAGAGTTTTTCGACATAAAGATCAATGAGTTTTGACAGCAGTGATTTCCTCATCTAATCATGTGACCACTTTGACAACTTTTCTATATGTGAGCTAGAGAAATTAACTTTAAGTATTAAAACACAATCTTAATAAATATAAGAAAGTTCAACACCCTAATATTAATAAATTGTTTGTATCCGGGGTTATTATATTTTTAAATATTATTACATTTTACCACTTCTGTAAGACTTTACTGTAAAATTAAAATAATAATTTGAAATATTTATTTATTTATTATTTATATTGGTAATCTATACATTTATCAAAATCAAATACGAGTGCCATTATTCTGCATAGACTCATTCTAATTTATTAAGCCATTGTGGTCCACATTAAAACACACTGTTTCAGATAACTTCAAATAATCCCTGGTTAGATTTTAACTTCCGGGACACAGATGTATTTCCTTAAAGTTTTATGTGCTTTCAAAGGTGTCAGGTCCGAGCAACTGACTCTGTAATCACCGGCTCGCCGTCTCAGCACCTTGGGCGTAACAAATTTCCCAGCATGTGCGTTTATTTGATTGTTTAAGAGTGATTTCCGGAAACAGAGTTTTGGACGGGCAGGAGCTGCCTTGTAACAATTATGGGGTTAAATGGCAGTTGGCCACACAGGAGGGCATTTGCCTGCTGGCAGCGCCTTCCTGCTCAGCGGGGTCAGATGTCAGTGACTTTTCAGGAAAAGTCCATTTCTGAGTCTGTGTGAAACAGGTGGAGTCCTGTACTGGTGTCTTTGACTGGGCAGCACTGGAAGATAGGAAAGATTGAACAAACCTATAAGACGGAGGAGAATAATTGTACTTAATATGTTTACTTAAAGTATTTTTTTATTATTACATTACTGTGACTAATTCTTGTAACTTTCTGGGTAATATTTGTTAGGGTGGTCTGAACATTCAATAAAATATAAACCTATTTTTATTCAAAACAGGACAGCATTCAATCAGCAGACGTGGACAACGTTTATCGCAATTTTTTTTAAATGTTTTTTTTTCCATATAATTCCGTAAAAAAAAACCACAACCCACAATTTAATTTTTTTTCTTTATGTAACACAACATTAAGGCTTACAGGCTAGGAGATAGTGCTTGTGTTTGAAGGTTTAAATCCCTGCCGCAGCAGGGCTGTGCTGTGTTGAGCCATCCCAAACAAACTCCTCTGTTCTCAGGGCGGAGTGCGGGCGGCTCACTGCTCCTCCATGGGTTAAAAACACAGGACACATGTGTTTGTATATGTATAAAAACAAAGGTTTTGGAAGGTAAGTTTGGAAGCTAAAATTGATTTATAAACCTAGCACAGGTTGCTAAAATGTAAAATGTAGCTAAGAATTATTTAGGAAATTACTCTTTAGCTCAAACATGGCACACAACGTGGTATTTAAAAGAAAGAAAAACATAGACCAAAAAGATGCTGAAACATTGACTGGAGAACAGCAAATGCTATTTTTTTTTTAATATTTAAAAAAGAGCTTTCAGTCACATTCAGGTGACAACAAATATCTATGGGTACGTTGTATTATATATAAACTCTGCAGCAGAATATCATTGGTGTCATACAACATATTAAAGGCTACTGTCATCAGTATATATGACAAACTGTAGTAAGTTGGCTAATGTAAAAACACGATGAAGCAGCCATGGCAGAGAAATGACATGTTCTGGTTAGCATTAGCATTTCCTAGTATAAGCTCATAAAAGTATCAGTGGAACTACTTTTTATACTCCAAACCTTCAGTTACAGTGTAAAGAAACATATTTGAAGTTACACAGATAACTTCAAATGAGTTAAATGTAAACATGTATTTTATAACTTCTTTAAAGCTCCCCAGTCCATTCAAAAGGGTTAAAACCTTACATTAAAAAAAGGGGTAAAAAGCAACTCCGTGAATCCGACCCCTCAGTGCTCCCACTATTTGGGCTGGTCTAATCGCTGGGACCTGGAGCTGAACCCATCAGGAAGGGCTTAAGTGTTTAGGATTAGGGATCTAAAAGGCATTTGGAGGCCCTGAATTAAACCCACAGCACCAGGGTGGAGGTGAGCCCTGGTGTTTGGCCTGTGCTGTAATCAAACAGGGGGATACGAGGACCCAAGCACACCTGCAGGAAGGGCCTATAGCAAAGAAAAAGTTCCCGGGAAGAGGGGCCGGGCCGAGCACAGGGTTTTCTTCTCTGCAGAGTGACAACAGCTGGAGCGGTGGTGTGGCCCAAGGGCAAGGTCAGTCCTGTGGACCGGGGGGAAACAGCAGCTGGATTGTTTTCACTCCACTAGTGAAAACAGCAGCGTGGAGATGGTGGATGTGCCAGCTGTGGTGGTGGATTTCTGCTCCACAGCCTGAGCCCATATTAACACTATGAAGGGAAGCTGGGTCGCTAATGACCAGTGGCCTCTGGCCTCAGCCGGGCTCTGTCTACACAGCTCCACCTCCGGACATACTGGGAGTGCATGATGGGACATTTCACACACACTTTGATTGGAGGCAGAAATGCCCAAAGGTTGGGTCGGGGCCCAGACTAGTGTCTATGTTGGGCTTTTGTGGCGTTCTCCGCTTTTTGCGCCTTTCATTCTTTGAAGTATAATTAAAAACCATAAGTATATAAAATAAAATGTATATATATATACATATGAAATTGTTGGAGACTAATTTCAGAGAAGAGAAATACCAGCAAAATATTGAAACAATGATCAGATTTATGGCTTTCTGAACAGAAATGGTCAACAATAGCAGTATTTTTGACCAGATTTATCCTGTTTGTAATTATACACATAAAAAGAAACAAACGACAACAAAAATAATAAATTCTAAGCAAACATCTATACGCTTGTTTAGATGTTCTAGTATAACTATTGAGCTACATAAGTCATTAAATATGCAGTAAATGTCGGTGAAGTAGACATTTAAAAAAAAAGTAAAAAAAACTAACAACAAACCCAATTCAAAATCCCTGATGTTGATGAGAAGTTGAAATTTACTAAATAATCTGTTCTTTATGCAACATCCCATTTTGGAAATACGACAAGCCTGGAAAAAAAAAAAAAAACACCCGCAAACCATCAGTGTGTCTGCACCGAGTCTGGGACAACAACTGATATGAACAACAACACACAACAGAAGCTCGCCACACGTTTGTTTTTGTCAGAAAGAAAAAAAACTTGGAAGGAAAAATGTTTCATCTTTTGACTTGACAAACCTCTCATGGTGAAAAGTGTATTTTGAAGTGTAGTTTGAGGTAGGTGTAGAAATGCTTCTCTTCTTTTAGTTAATATTCCAGCACTTAAAGATTGTTCCATTTGGTTGTAGTGTTGATCCACAGCTGGCCTCAGCCTGTCTTGGAGATACTGTATCCTCTTTACCTTTTATCGTGAGCTGCTCCGGCCCATCAGCCTTTCTGTGTGGTTGGCTGCACTTGGTTATTTTTTCCATCCCCTGCACATTTGCTTTTTTTGCTCGGCGCTCACCTCCACACTCGGGCTTAGAGTGTTTCCCCAGCAGCCTTTCTGATAGCGGTACACTCGGTGATTGCTTCCCAGGATCAGAGCTGCATGAAGCACAAACAGGCGGCTCAGCATACCACACATGCTGCCGGATCAAAGGTCATCCTTGGAAGCCCGGGATTATGGGTGGAGGTAAAAATTATATTTTCTATCCTTATCCTTTTGTTTTTGATCACCTATCTGATCCGCCTCTACCTGCACTCCCACGCCACTGCTCACTGCTTCACCTATGACCTCAGGTGTTGGAGAGGCTCAGGTTCAGAGAAGGGTTGAAGGTTGGCAACATGGCAAGGGTCTAGGCATGGGCAAGAGGAGAGGGGGCATCACCTGGGAGAATGCCCCGGCTGTGTGCCTAAGAGGAGAGGGGGCATCACCTGGGAGACTGCCCCGGCTGTGTCTGTGAGGCACTGATGCCAAAGATTCTGTAAAGAGCATCTAAGCTAGTGGCAAAAAATGTTATTTAGTTTTTGTAAAAAATATTTGTTGTGTACCCAACTTAGTGTTAATTACCAATACTAAGTATTGGTAATTTTCTCATGGAAATTTAGGGGTTCTTTTTTTTGGTAGAAACATTTTTGCTTTTGTTTGTAGTTTTTTATTTAAATGATTATTCCCCCTTGTCCTCTGAGATACAGTCTGAGCATTAAAATCTTAGTTTTATCAAATATCAGAAAAAAGTATTTGACTTTCATAGTACTGCATAGTTTTAGTTCTGGTTACTATCTGCACTGCACAGCAAGTGTTTCTACAGTTTATATTGAAATTCAAGGCTTTTTTTTATTTTAATGCTTCCTTTGGGCTTCTTGACTTTTTTGGATGACAACATATTTTAATTTGCCGGTTTTATTAACTAGGGTTAACTGACCTTTTTCTGACTGTAGTTAACTCCTAAAATATAATAACTTAAAATAATATTAAACGTGTGTAATGCTGTCCACCACCAATTTTCTAATTGCCCTCCAGTCTAACCGACCCAGATCCAGGTCTGGCTGGTAAAGAAAAAAAAGAACGTTTCAAATGCAACCTTGAAGAGCAGCTTTGGAAAGCTCTCTGAAGAGACTCCAAGGTCAGTGGATGTGGGAACTGCTGCCGTCTCCTGGGTCTGATGGAAATAGTGACTAAATCAAAGAGCGCTCATGAGTGATGTGTCCACTGAGGTCACTTCTATTTATTACAGCAGGGGAGGGTATCATGTTTACAGCACCCCCGTGAGGAGGGGGACAGTAATGATGCCTGATGCCTGTCATCAGCAGGTGTGAATGACCCGTCATCGTGGACGTTGGTTTCAAGTGAAGTGTGTCTACCAAGGCTTCGACACTGTCGTTACTGTGTGTGTGTGTGTGTGTGTGTGAGTGAGTGAGTGAGAAAGAGAGAGGGAGAGAGAGATTAATTGTAATTTTAAAAAAATGTTTTTATATTTAAATTTTATCTTTTTTTCCCTTTTAATATCTGCCAGTGGCCAACTTTAAGCTCTGTCTGGGGTAACCTGTTTTTTTTTTTAATTTAATACCATTTTAAGAAGCATGTAGCTAAGATTTTGCTATTTCTTTGCTAATTTGCTATTTCTTTACTAATAACTAAAAATAAATAAAATGTCTGGACTAATCTTTATATTTACCTAACGGTTAACGGTATTTTTGAGCTTGTAAATGTTTTGTCAATCTTTTCAGCTGTGTCTTGGTTTTGTCTCAGCTGTTCATTTGATTAAGTAAGTTAGCTTACCTAAACTGTCTATTTCCTGTAGCACTTTGGCTAATAAAAGAATTCTCTGAACTATTTATCCAACAAATACACTCATAAACCTCAGTTTAACCAACTTTTGGTGACTACTTCTGAATGACTTTGATCTTCGCTAATTTTACCTGTTATCATGGTTTGGCCAACACTTTATTTTCATTTCTGTCTCTGACCTTATTAGTGTAAACTTTCCAACATTGAACTGCACAAATTTTAGTTCAACACGTGAGGCATTTTGACTCACAATTCTGAGCTCGGCGTGTGTTGTTGTGATGGTCCCCACTAACTTTTAACAGCAGAATGCCTAACTTCGTTTACAAGCCGTGGAGTGTGAAATCAACAAAGCAGGCCTTTTATTGCATTATTGTCAAAACTGTCCAAATTTGTAAACAAATACACAGCCAGTGTGTCATTGACTAAGTCTTGTAATTTCAGGGCTATTGTCATAAATGTCATGGTGTTTTCCACTATTGTAAGTTCGCCCAACATCAAACATTGTCTCATAAAAGTGTGTATTGTAATTATTAATTGAGAAAAAAAGAGCACCATGTGTTGTATTATGTCTCTGGGGGATATTTGTTTTGCAAGTAATTTTTTATGCACGTCTGCTGTGCAGCACACAGTCAGAAACATTGATGATTTGAAGTAGATGCTAATGCTAATACTGAATTATTAGGAATTTACATTTTGGATCTAACCACTAATTCTTTCCTTTGCAGTTTAGCTAACACTTAAAATGTATTGGCAAAAAATAAAATATTTAAAAAAATATTTTATTATGTCTGAATAGAAATGTTTAGCTATATATGTAGTTTTTAGTTTTTTTTTTTTAAAAAAAGCTACCAAAGAACCCTCACTGTTTAGTCTTTGATTATTTGTGCGTTTAGTGTAAACTTACACAGTCCTATTCAAACCTGGCTGAATGGCGCAGTGTGAGTGTATATGTGTGTGTGCGTTGTTAATCTAATATTCTGGATGAAAGTGGGTGAGGTGGCTGAATGTTGGATGAGAGCACAGACGGTGACACTGCCCTCCCCCTGGTACTGACAGAGTGGGAGAGGACCATTAAGTGCTGTGTTATTTACACATCATAAGCCAGTCTATTATATTGACATCCAGACGACCCAGTCCAGTGCTGTTCTGTGCGAGCAGCGGCCTCTCCCTCTGTTTGCTCTCCACACCAGCATGCTGATTGGGTGATCTGCTGATATAACATTCCAATGCTCTGGACTATGTGCAAGATCTTTCCCTCTGAAATAGTCCGAAAGCATTCATTACCCGTCGAGAAATGAGACAAAAGGTCAAGGAAGTGGTGTGACTGGGTGGAGCCGTGTGGAGCGGAGGTGGGGTCTACAATCCAATTGGGGATTAAGTTATCTCTTATATCTCTTACTTACAATAAATCCACACGTCTCCATCAGAAATGTCTTGTTTAAACTGCGGAGGAGCATGAAGCAAATGTTTGACTTTATTTAAAATTCATTGTTCAGTATTACATTGGCGGCTGGGGTGAGGCGGTGAGATTGCAGAGGTGAGCAGACAGTCTGTATATTTTTTATTCTCATCCAGAAATTGCAGAATTGCCATCCAGTTGTTGTCCTCCGATGCCGTTCTGCCATTTACCAATGGCATCAAAATATTTGACATCCTATAATGGGATCGCATCCAGAGTAATTCCTGTAACTACTGTTGACAGAGGTGCCCCAAGTAAAATAAATCTATTTCGGCCATTGATGTGCATGAACTCTGTGTGAACCATTTCAAGCGTTAATTCAGATAAAGGAGAATACGTTCCCTTTCCCCTCGTCATCAGAATATGACTTTACCAGCACGTTATTACTCTGGGCTCCGCTGCGAATACGCTTCAATTTCAATAACATCTCAATATAAACTGAGGGAATATGAAACAATTATCTGCCCAAGAAGATCCATACGCTTCAAAGCTGTGTTTCCAAGAGGATATAAAAGGTGATTCAGAGGAATTTCTGCAGAATATGAGAAGTATTAGTGGAGTTTAGTGTCCAGCAGCTGCCGTGGTTAGAAACACATCACACTCCCAGCTACACTCACAAATATGATTTATGGAGCTCAAGAAAACCAGTGTAGTGTGTGTGTGTGTGTGTGTGTGTGTGCTATCATCCCTAAAAAGCACAAACACAAACAGGGGTAGAATGCAGTCTTTGACTACGGTCTTTCCTCGGTTATTTGTTCAGGTATTTCAATGGCTGCAGGAACTGAAGCACATGAATTTTTAATGTAGAATTATTTCTTCCATACACGAAATTTTATGATAATTTATACATAAAAACAAAATTATTTCCACTGTCTGATTTTGTTTTGGGTTTTCTATCACATTTTTACAACTTAAACTGACCAAATAATTTCTACAGTGTAGAATCTGCATTTTTTGTTTATTTATTTTTTTCTCTCGTTTCATTTGTCAAAAGTAATCATCTCAAATTCAGATTATATAGTTCACATGTG
This sequence comes from Cynoglossus semilaevis, assembly GCF_000523025.1. Taxonomy (NCBI): domain Eukaryota; kingdom Metazoa; phylum Chordata; class Actinopteri; order Pleuronectiformes; family Cynoglossidae; genus Cynoglossus; species Cynoglossus semilaevis. The sequence goes on along the minus strand of NC_024318.1, from coordinate 10,920,800 downwards.
TCAAGCTCAGGCCCGGGGGCCAAATCTGGCCCGCAGTGTAATTATATTTGGCCGGCGAGATCATACCAAATATGTACTGGACTTGGCCCATACTTGGCAGTATTGGTAGTATTAGTGGTGTATGCGTTACGTTATAGCACATACATTTAGTTTGGTTCTTTATTATTGGCCTGTAAAAATGTTAATTTACATTAAAAAAGAGCTCAAAGGCTACAGGTAAAGAAACAAAATAACAAACAAATACCACTGATGTAAGTTTTATTTCAAATTTAATTTATCATGTGTTTATAATATTAAGTTTTGATCCATGTTTGTTCCATTCAATAATTACAAATTCAAGTTTGTTTCCATATGAAAAAATTCCACATCCCATATATTAAGATTGAGCTGTGACTTTGTGCCAGTTTTAAATTTTGGCCCATTGTGAGTTTGAGTTTGACACCCCCGATATACATCATATTTGGGAATTAAACTACATAATAAACCACTAGAAATTCTGTGGCGTACCACAAGGTAGAATTGTAGTAACGTTTTACGCTTATTTGATTCTAATTTGAATTAGTAAAACTAGAGAAAATGTAAATATATAAATCTATACAAAATATTGTTTTTATCTGATTTAATTTTCATTATATATCTTATATAATATGTAGTTCAAATACAACGTAAATCTCCAATCAGCTGACATTTAGAATGGAAACAAATGTGAAATTATCTGTTATTATGTTATGCAATTTCTTTTACAAACGTTTCTTAAATTAACTTAAACTTGGTTTTTAAAAGTTGGATTTTGATCAATGTTTATATTTCAGCGTTCTCTGGTGATGTTACACATGAACAGGAGCCAGGTCACAGTGCGAGCTGTGAGAGACACTCCAGTCTCAGCAACACTAACACTGCTGTAACACCACGTTTGTTAACCCAAGTACACGAGCGCAGTAAAAATACTCCAGTCATTTGCAGAATGATTTCATTTTGCTTGTCAACCGTCTTGTTTGTTTTACATAATGAAGGAAACAAAACGTACGAGCTATTATTTTAAAAAATGGAACAGCACTGAAAAGTTTCATCACTAACTGTTTCAACAGTTTTAATTTTAGTTGTAACAGTCTTCGCTGTTAGTTCATGTTTTTTCCTCTAACAAACTGCATACTATGTTGTACAATCAACACAACTTCACATACTTTGTTCAGTACGAAGAAGGGCATTTAAGTTACTGACCTGCAAACTATCTGGTCAGTTGAACTGTTATGTTCTCCTCATTACAATGTGCAGCTGCAGTAGACTGCGGTGTAAAAATAACAACGTTGTCCTATAAGTTCAGCATTAAATTAGCTGGAGACATATTTGTACATGGAAAGACAATAAAAAAGCAAATGAGTGTCTGATAGAGATCTGTGAACAACTTGGCTGATGATTTACTCTCTCTGTCTTTAAGGAGCAGCAGCTTCATCCACCGAGGCTGGAGGAGTCCCAGTGGGAGAGAGGCTCTGTGGATATCAGACTCCATCTAGTGGCTGCGGAGGGGAACAGGACCAGGAGATGGGAAGAAGAGGTAGAGGAGAATAATAAGAGTAATAGATAGATAGATAGATAGATAGATAGATAGATAGATAGATAGATAGATAGATAGATAGATAGATAGATAGATAGATAGATAGATAGATAGATAGACAGATAGATAGATAGATAGATAGATAGCTGGATGGAAGGAGGGAAAGGAATGAAGGAAGGAAGATAGAAAGGAAAAAGAAGGGAAGGAAAGAAGAATGGAAAGAAGACAAGAAGAAGGAGAAAGAAAGAGAAAGGTGGAGGGGGAAACGAAAGAAAGTTCCTGGGACCTTTACCTCCAGTACAAAAGCGTACGAATATGTGGAGAGACCCGTCCTCTCTGTATCTCCCTTCCTCTCTTCTTTCAGCGCTATTATCCAATTGAAAAGTGATCTTGACTAAACCACCATTGTGTGCCTCTCTCACAGAATAAATGCACTAAAATCAATCTGCCGGCTCTGAAGTGGGCCCTCAGAGCTGCCGTTTACAGATGGGACCATTTTATTCTCTTCTGGTGGCAATTTACAAACATGCCAAAAAAGGGGGGAAAAAGCGAGAGCTCTTCATCAGAACAACCTGTGGGCAGGAGGTAGGGGTTCCACCTGCTTCATAACCTGGTCACAGCAACAATTTCCCTGCTCACAGAGGGAGAAAAATGCCGCTGTGACAACGTCAAACAATGTGTGTGTTAACAATTGTGCTGCGTGCAGTGGGATTGTCATGCAGAGAGAGAGAGCAGCCAGTCGGAGGATGAGCTAATGTATTGTGACTCCT
>NC_024318.1:10906293-10918446 GCF_000523025.1 Cynoglossus semilaevis | reverse complement strand
CTGTAATTTTCAGCCATCTCCACACAGAGCTGATACGGCTTCAAAAGCCCGCTCACTATCGCTCATTCTGAAAGTGCGGGGCCGTTCAGTGTGGGCTCAGCTTTTAATGTTTTACATTTCACTAAGGGCAGAAAGACACGTGTGTGAGGCCCTGAGAACGTGATGAGACCGCGTTTACGTTCAGGACTGTCGTTGTAAAAAAAAACAGGTGATATCAGGAATAAAACACAAAGTCAGTGACACTCAGATTTGGCAGCATTGATAGTATTTTTGTGACTACTGAAGTCATCATAATTCATCGTCTCACACCAACTCTAGAGACAATCTAAAATGCCACCAAGCAAAGGTTGGTGTACACTGTACACCTTGGACTGTTCTCCAGTCAATCACACAGCCACAGCGACAAAACAGGCCTTCACACTCACACTCCTGCCTGTAGTCAACACGGAGGGAATAATTCACCTCATCACCTACAGCCAAAGCTCAAAGAAGTGATCTTTCAGCTGTGGCCACTGACAAACAGCTGAAGTGGTTTACAATCGATTGACTTCAAATTTATACATTTACACACAACAAATTCAAAGATTAGTAGGTAAAAAAGTTTAAAAAATAAATATATAAATATAAATCATTTATACATTTACACACAACAAATTCATAGGTAAAAAATTGTAAAAATAAATATATAAATATAAATAATTCCAATGTTTATTCCGGAGATACTAAATGCTAAAAAAATGGGACAGAAGAAGAAACATTTCCTTTAAACTTTCATAATAATAACATGCTAGAATGTTCTTCAACCGTCCGGTTATCTGACGGCTACAATTTTAGTTTAGTATTAGTTATAAAGGAGCATCCAACAAAGGTCAGGTCTTCTTCAGGACTACCTTCAGTTATTTCATTACTATAAAATTAAGAAAGATTTTCAGAGTGAGTTATTCAGTACGAATTAGTCATCTAGTAAAGACACGACGCAGGTAAATCAAATGTTTGATCATTTTTGTGGAAATGTTAAATAAAAATATAAATTATTTCTTCATTAAAAATTGAGGCTGTAAATCACTTTGCTTTTTTATAGCAGGTGTGAGTCTGATGTTTCATCAGAGAAGGTGCCACGGCTGGAAAAAAGCTATTACAATTTTATTTTATTCTATGTTTTATAATTATAAAGAGCCCAGCTGTTTAAACCTATTTCCTGATCTTCCCTTTAATCAGCTCATAACCACCTTTTCATTTGCTCAACCAGCACCGCAACCCTGGAGGCCATAGCTATCTATTCATTATACTGTGTTTTTTCTTTCTTTTTTTAATGTGTCTGAAAGCAGTTGTGCAAACAAATAAGACATTTGGGTGAAAAGGGAGGGATCTGTGAGACTGTGATTTCACCCAGAAGGGACTAAACCTCCACTATGTGTCTATTATCTCATTAATCCCACACAATGTTATTTTGCAGTTCCCCAAATCGTACTTACAAATGCTTTCTAATAGTGTTCAAATCAAGCACTAATTAAAACTGCATTAGCCTTAATGAATCCGAAAAACTCCGGGTCCAATTTATTGGAGTTGTGTTTATACAAGGGATGGTTTCAATAATAGATGACGCAACTGGCTGTGTGGGAAGAGCCCATCTTCATAATGTGAACCGTGTGTGTGTGTGTGTGTGTGTGTGTGTGTGTGTGATCATTGCAGGAATCATTAGAGGTTAACTTTAGCAACATTCAGGTGTCTTTGGCAGCGTGGAAAGACTCTGAGCTGCATGGTGCCGATCAGAACCCGAGGTGTTCATAATAGTCGGTCTAATTGCTTCATTACTGCTGAGGAGGCCTGAGCCTCGTCTGCGCTCGCTGCACATCTGGATTTCAGGAAACCCTCTCCACCGCTCTCCCGAGTTTTAACATGTATCTGCTTGTTGCTGTGATTTCCCAGGAGCTCGCCATTTATTTGTGCACTGATTCCGACTTAAACAGCCTTCAATGGAAATTCCCGTGACTGTTGGTGCCGTTGGTGGTGGCGGTGAAGAGGTGGGGCGCTGTTGGTGATCTGTTGACAAGATGTTGTGTTTTTGGGTGAAGATGAATGTGAGGAGCTGCTTAAATGAATAAATATTAACAGGAAATTACATCAGTGTTTTGTTCTCTGGAAAAGCACAGGGAGGATTGTCTCCGGACAAGGCCCCGGAGATGTCTCTCAGGGAGACCTGCTGTCCTAATGAATCAAGTCTGTCCAATGAAAGGAAGAGCTGAGAGGTAAAAACAGTGAATCTTCATTAGCACGGCTTCAAAAACCCTTCCAAACTCAACACACATCGATCGTCACTCTTGTTCCGTGTCATCACGCAGGTCAATTACAGAATTACACATGGAATTACAAACATGGAAAAACATCCAACTCCTTAAAACCACTCAGTGTCATTCTGATTAGTCATTGTCTAATGGTCTGGCGTGGAAATGGGTGAAAGATTAAGCTGAGGTCACCGCCATTAATGAGACATTTAACATACCATTTGCAGGAAGTGCTGCCAGATTTTCCCCTCTCTGCCTGATAAGCTTCAGGACGACCTCGTCAAGGGGACTGAGACTCGACCTCAAACCTCCAGCCGCCCCTGCCCACCCACACAGGCTGCTTTGTATCCATGCTCACGTCAAGCCCGGGCCTGTGTCTGTGCCAATTAACTCTTAGCCATATGGATTTCAACTGTGGCAGATGTTTGTCCAACCCATCCCTCAATTTGGCCCTCAGAAGAATTCTGCTGTCCCCGACTGGGATTTCTTTTGGACATATCTGTCAGTTTTTGATTATCAGTCTTCATCAGGTTGAAAGTTGTTTTCCCCAAAAGGGGAAATTACGTCCCAGTGAGGCTGTTATTAAAACAGGGAAGTGATGTCAGACACCTGCAGCTACAGCCGCACCCACGGGACTCCTCACCAGTGTTCACCTGGAAAACTGTGCCCTAATAGAATTATTTAAAGCTCAGTGCCATACAGTGGTCCAGAGATGACCTTCCCATCCTAAAGATCCACAGTTAATTAAAATGTAAACGCTGGTTCTGATACAGTTCCTGTCTGTGTGCTGTGTGTATGAAGATGGGCATGTCTGGACTTGATTCTTGACTCCACTCTGTCCTCAGTGTCCTCAGGCAGACAGGCTGAGGTCCTCTGAGAGTCCTCCGCTGTCTCCTGCCACGTCAACACGTTTTAAAGACAACATGTTAGCTCTGATTTGGATCATGGCTCCCATGTTTACTGTGATTACACCCAGGAATCCAGCTGTTATGATGTAATTACATTCGACCTAATGGCTGACAATGAGCCCCTCGTACATGAGGTGACCTGTTCCCACTGTCCTGTGTGTTTCAACGTAACAGCCTTAACAGAGGTTACAGGTTAAATCCACCCTTCACTTCGGTGTCGTACAGTTCACCAGTGTCATACTACACCTGGACAGTTATAAAGACTAGGCTTAAGGAGGATTGTCCCTAAAAACACAACTGTTCTACACAAATATGTTATTGATTGCTTGCTTTTCAATCTCAGCTGAGAAATTTTACCTTACAGTTTGACTTCATAGAGTCCCAACATACAGTATTTGCAGGACGTGTTTTCTTTGTCTGTCTTTTAAAAGAGAATCAGATGAGAGAACAAACTCTGGATTATTTTTAGCTTTTAATTGCATTTCCAAGAGTAAATCTACTTCATGGCGGACACTGTATTATGTACCAGCTCCAAACTGAGAGCGTCACGTTCCACCACCGTGTGGCCCAGTTCATCACGTCGGTGTGTGTTTCAAATATAAGTGGTGAAATATTTCATGTTCTTTGCAGCTTATGTGAAATGGACTTGGCAGCGACACAATAGCTGAGGGAGGTGATTTATTTTCTTAAAGTAATTAAATGCCTACTTGATCTTTTTTTTCTTCTGTTTTTTTTTTTTCTCAGGAAATTGTGAGAATGTGCAAAGGAATTAAAGGAGCACTCCATGACTAAACCTATCCCTGGGATTGGTGGAAACATCAAGTCAAACTTAAGCCAGAGCGTCTTAATCTACGTGGCTACAGTTGAAGTTTTTGCAGAAACAGTGGTGAAACATGCCTCCTAATTCTGTTTGGACCCGATTAATAATTTTAATTTGTGTAACTCCACTTTACTTCTGCAATTTAATTAATGATGCGTGTTATCGCCTGTATTTAAGAGGTAATGGACAATGGTGAATTCTGAGTGTTTACAGCGCTGGAGAAAAACCCCTGCTTTACCCCTTTGTAATGGCCTGCCAGTAAACAAGAGATTAACAGTGTTTGTCACTCTTCCTGCAGCTGTGTTATAATGCAAAGCAAAGAGGGGGAGGTGGAGGGGAGGCATTAAGCACATAACTTTGAAATGGTTCCTTACTGTGGTCAGGAGAACTGGCAGGACCCTTCATTACCTAATCCATACCATAATTCCTGATTTAATTAGAACAGGGATTGTCGCTGCGTTTGTCAGGAAAGAATAACACGACGGCAGGAGGTTGAGTCCAAAGGCAGTGGGATAGAAACACAGAAAGGAAAGTGAGGAATGAGGAAGGAGGCATGAGTGAAACTCAAAACAAACAGTAGTGACCATCAAGGTCAGAAATTAGAAAAGACACGGAGAAATGACCATTTAATGAATATTTAAAACAATGACTTTATTAAAAGTGGAAGAAGTAATGGAACAAACACAACACACTGGATCTGAGCAGAGCAAACAACAAAATGACCAGGTTAAACAACAGAACTAAAAAATAGTCACCCTGCAACACACAACACGGAGTAACTGCTGCAAACGATACGGCTCCACAGCCAAACACAAACACCAGCAACCCACACTGCTACTGCAAGAACAGGATTTGAACAAAAGAGGCTCAGAGGCCCCGCAGCCATGAAGGAGTTCTCTTCATATTCCTCCCCAGCTCATCAGGTTAACGCCGCTCACCTGTGCTCACCTTGAACTAGAGACAGAGAGAAAAACACAAACCCACAGGCACCAGGGCCTAAACTGGCTCACAGAATGAACAGTCGGCTTTAATTCACCACAAGAGTCCAGTGTATGTAGGCTACACGACCTACAGTATGTCCGACACACACACTACCTGTCTTTATGCTCAGATTCAATGACCAACATGAGGACATAAGGACCTCCCACCTGTCAGTGGTTGTAAAATCATTGACCGTCAGTCAGAGTCTCCATGTATACCTCAGGACCAAGGTCACAGAGGCCGCCATACCTGTCACCAACCCATGTCTGTTAGCTTCACAGAAGGTTGCTGTTAGGAGAGGTGGAGCCATGGCAGGTTTCATAGTGTAGTGGTCATCAAATCTGCTTTACATGCCCAAGGTCCTGCATTCAACCTCCAGTGAAACCAGTCTGATGGCACTGAGTTAGTGTTTATGTAATGTGACACTTTAATCACGTGACGTGGAGACGTGTGTGTATGTGGACAAGGACAATATTTTTTCTTTTCCAAGTTCCGATGATGGCAGTGCCGAAGCTCACTGACTGTAGAAACAGAAGATTACCAAACGACTGACTGTGTACGACTGTACATCCTCAGAATGATGAACAAATATATACCAGAAGCAGAGTAGCTACTTACAAACCAACAAGGTAACTGGACCAATGGTGCCGCTAATTAGCTCTAGGCCGTAATCTCATTATAGCAGATATACAGTTGACACACTTTCCATTTCTAACAAGGCTGGCTAATTATGGACCACAATTATCTCAGGTTTGCACTGTGTTATGCTCAGTGTTATATGTGTGCACACAAATTAGCGCACAAATCTGCAGAAACACAATCAACTGGATGTACCCTAACCTGGTCCAAACATCAGCCAGCTGCTAAACTAATTGTCTGTTATCTTAGCATCTGCTGCTATGGTGTGGCTCAACATCTGCAACATTAAAGGTGACATTAAGAAACACATAAAGCAATGTCTTTGCTTATCGAGGAACCAAGAAACTGTTGTTTCAATATGAAAAATATTTGTATTTTCTCCAAAAACATAGCTAACAATGCTAAGTACCAGTCAGCTACCACACATGCCTGCACCTGAAGCACATACTGTTATTATTTTATTAGATTTGAAATCATGTGCATGGAGTTGTGTTGTGGTTATTTGTTGTTTTTGTCATTAAACAGTGTCTGATATTAAAAGGACAAAAGTGTTCAGTCACAGGGAGGTCAATCATTTTGAATCTGGACCAGATGATGTCACGTGGAGAGCCAGACTCAGACTGCTCCACTGTGTTGGTCTGGGCCTTCAGTCAGGACACCAGCTGCAGGTGCAGCACTGGAAACATTGATGCAACACCAGAAACGGTCGACCAGTGTGAGTGCAGGGTTAGGAGGTGACGATGACGTCATCACGTGTGTCAAGCCAAGAAAGGGTGCAGCTTTAAATCAAATTTGTTTAAAAAAGGAAATACAATAATTATACAAAACTAAAACAAGAAAAAAGGTAGACTTTATTTACAGTATTCATACAATCACCAACTTGTGTTAGTGCACAGTCTGTCTCAGTCTGCCTCCCACCCTCACCCCCACCCGCCCCTCCTCATGTTTGAAAAGACCTTGAAAAGAATAAAGCAGTAAAAAGTGAATAAAGCGTGAATTTGACAAGTTGTTTTATGACGTGTCAGAGGAAACTGAGCTTCCTCTGCTGTCAGAGAGCAATCGCCGCTGCTTTATGCTGCGGAGCTGCAGTACAATAGCTGAGGATTACACTGTTGAATAGCTGGAGGCCCTGTATCTGGAGCCTAGATAACAGTACTGCGTACTACACATATCACATATTGGCAGTAGTGTGTTTTGTGTTCTGCAGTACAGTGAGGGAGATGTGGGTAAACTCCCATGTGATGTATCCCTGTGCTATAAGAACTGAAGTACACTGATGCAGTACTGAGATAGATGTGTCTACCAAGGTCAGAGGGGTTCCCTGGTGTAATTACCCACCACCTAATACAAAGGGCATTGTTATTGGACAAGTATAATGCCACACATTACCAAAGAATACAGCTGTTTCTATGAGTGAACAGCAGCCTGGGAAGACACAGGGCGGGCATCAATTTAGCCTACTTATCTAAAGTCTCTAATTACTTGGTTTATTTGATAAACAGAACAAGGAGAATCCTTAAATGATTATGCAAGATCCAAAGGGGATTAATTTCTCTCTCCTTGGAAAGAAAAAACAAATCACCATTAGAATCCCTTATTTCACTCTTTAATCAGCCAGTAATTAGGAGCAACAGGGGCAGCAGTTACACTTGGCATTTGCAGAGATTGTGATGAAGAAGAGAAAAAAGAGGCCAGTATTAGCCTCTCCAGAGGAGGAGGCAAACACATCAGGCTAAGACAAAAGCAACAGAGGGTAGAGCGAGCCAGAAGAGACGGAGAGGATCTGAGATTCTCAACAGCACAAGCGTCATACAGACAGATCAGACTGTTTATTCCATTTATAATCAGCCTCGGTGGGCGTCACTGTCTGGATTAAAACATTTAAAAAAATGTTTTTATTATTTGAACAGTATCATTTCATAATACAGTATGGCTCCTAAATATATTTACAATGCTTTTAATTGTGTGCTTATAATAATAATGCAACTGATCACTCTAATGTATATATATTTATATAATTATTCTATTCTATTATTATTATTACACATACACATGTATACATATACAGAACATATATATGTATATATGTATGTGTGTATATATAAATATTTATATTATGAAGCAAATCAGTGAACCTGTGTTATTTTTGAAAACAAAAGCACTAGCCACTCCAGTCAAGCTGACTTGTCTCCTCAACCACAGTCTAGACTTCATAAACCCCCTTTCAACATGGCTGTGGTGATCACCTACACTAGGTGAACAAATGATTTACAGTTGAACACTGTATTGTTAAAGCCATCTGTGCACAATCGTGTGAATAAAAATGGCAGCGATACACAGTATTTGTCCGTGCTTAACACGTTTTGCTTTAATCCTCATCTGAGATGAAGACCAAATCCCTCAAAGTGAATCAAAAAGCCTACAGAATGTGTTTTGAAACCATTATGCTCTCAGTCTGTTTTCTTATTTCTTGAGCTTAAATAAAGAGGTAGCTTCTCCACCAATCTCCGCCTTGTTTGTTTAAGGTAATTACTACTTGTCCTTCCATCCTGCTGGCCCAGATGATGCATGAAAATTACCATTCCCCTACTTCAATCAAAGCAGGGGCAAAGAAAAGGGAGACGGGGAGAGGGGAGAGGGGAGAGGAGCAGATGAGAGGGGGAGGTGGTGAGAAGCAAACTCCCTCCCTGCATGAGAAGAAAGAGCACTGTCTCTGATTAATTAGCTGGAGTTGGTAATCAGTTTAATAAGACTGGAGTCGATGGTGAGAGGTCCCCTTTGGCAGAGCCAGCCTCAGCTCTGCATCCTTTCACATTCATTCACCAAGTAAATACATACTGTCTATTGACACAAACACGTTTTTTTCTCTTCATTTTCTGTTGTGGGCGAGGGGGCAGTTCTTCTTTAAAGCTAACACCAGCCCCAGGTCACTCCCTACAATGGCAGCAGGAGCTGCAGACAAATTCATGAATTTTTTCAACTTATGAGAACTAATTAAAAAGAAGCCTTTTTGAAATGAATATGGTGTGAGCTACTCTTTCTCTCTCTCTCTCTCAGACACACACACACACACACACACAGTGAGGGTATAATTCAGTGATTGAATTCCAGTTTGATAGCATTCAGCCTTTTTCTATACACATGACCGAGGTCCTTTTCATTCTCTTCTCTCCTAATGGCAAATTTCATTGTGGCAGTTATCAGTGTGTGGAGAGGAACGAGGGAGCAACGGGCCACACAACCCCACAGAGGAGAAATGTTGTAGCCTTCTGCTTAGAGTATGATACTGGCCCACGGGTCAGATTCTGATAAACATAACAGGATTTTAACAAACCAATATATCTGGGTTTTATCAGAATAAACTCTATACAACAAAATGATTTTAAAAATCGTAACCCAATTAGGATTTTGTTAAGGTTTATTCAAGAAGATACACTTCTAAAGAGGATTCCCACTCGAATCCCAGTCTCTGTAGGACTGTCGTGTGCTAAGATACAACCAAAACAAAACGAAGTCTACTGCTCCATGTTCATGCAGGAGTTAAATACAGAATAATAATATGGTTTTATATATGTTGTTCTTGGTTAGCATTTTGTTTGTTATGCTAATGTTTAGCTTGTTTTATGCTTAATTCTTTGGACAATTCCAGACTGATGTAGGGCTATTTTTCAAAATATTTCTTTTATGTGTTGCTAAACTTGGCTAATGTTAAGTTTTACACTTCTCACCGAACACTAAACGTTTTACATTAACTAACTTTGGAGCAGTTTGGCTAACTTTGAGCCACCTTTATCTAACACTTCTCTAATTTGACAATGGCAAGGGTTTTTATTTTTGACTGACTGTAATTGTCCAACAACTATTGGGAGCATACTCACTGTAACTAATCTCTGCTAACTCTAACTTGACTTTCAACATTGTTCTTTTAGACTGTATATCTAATCAGACACGACTAAAACAGCCTCGGAGTAAAGGAAACAAGTTGTTGCTGTCATGGATGAACAGTTTCCAGCTAAAGTAAACTCTGAGGAGCCAGTGTGAGATAAGAGAGCAGGTCGTCCCTCTGGTGTAAAGATCGCCCACTGTTACAAGGCGCAGACCGATAGAGCACCGAAATCATTTAAGCACTTCAAAGTGCTCTATTGTCATTCAAATGATAATTTATGCTTGGCAGAGGGTTTAGACTCACTTTTACAAAGCTTTGCCATTGTTTGCGTTGAGACAAGGTTTTAAGGAGTTGGAATGGAGGAAATTCCTTGGGAGTTTTGAGAGTTCCTTGGGGTTTGGGAACAAATTGGTTCCCTGCTCATTGGGCCTGTGTGCCCTGATTCTTATACTTATATTCTCTATACTCAACAGAGCTGTAGGGACAGGAGTACTCCAGAATACCACCAGACCAAAAACACAACGAGGAAGGTTGTGTAAATGTTAAAATTATTGGGTTATTAATACTTAATTTTATAGACATATACCAGGGTCGGGCAAAGGTTTTGGCTCAAGGACCAAAATTAGATTCAAATTTCGACTGGCAGGTTGGATTAGTGTTAGTCGGCTGTGGAATGATGAACTAAATATATATAGATAAAATTATTATTATTATTATTATTATTATTATTATTATTCAAGAATAAAATTAAACCTTGATACATTTGATGTCTGCCACATTATAGACCGAATAATATTGATGAAGACAACAGCTCCACTGAAGTCTAAAAAGAAACCCTGGCCACCTTCTCTAGTTTTGATTCATCTCAAATAATCATGAGCATTTGTGATGAATCAGAATGAAACCACCCCCCCCCCTCTGATGAGGCTGTAAGGGACTCCACGAAGAAAGAAGAAACATTCATTAACTTGGTTAATATAAGGTTCAGATAACATGCAGCATATGGTTTATGTCCCGCTCAGCACATTCATGCACAATGGTAATGTTTTTATTTCACGATAGCAAAGAAGAAAAAATTAATTAAACCTTCTTTTAGCTCGTTAAGTTGTGCCAAATGATAAAACGGATGCTCTCCAATTCAATCGCTGACTCTGAGACAATTAAACTGGGGTGTATGTACGGAACGCACATTCAACGTGGTTTTTAATTAAAGTAAAGTAAAGTAAAAAAAGCATTGAAATTTGAAACTTGACCCATTTCTCACAGTTTAATGAAACTGAGTGGCTCTCAAATAATCAAGAGACTTTTGGTTGCCACCCAGATTTGTCGAGTATCTAAAGCAAAAACAGAAACTCTTTCTAAACAACATCGAACGTCAACCATTGCCTGTTCTGTGCCATTAAGGGATCTATTTTTAACTTAATAGTATAAGGTCAAAGGTCATGATCCTGGAAGCTTGGCTTATTGAATACATTGTTTTTGTAAGTGCTGTCTAATTCAGAAACCCACCTGTGGGTCAACATTTGATGCACCCAGGACCACATCCCGTAGTATGAAGAAGTGTTTTCAGAGCGTTCAAATTTGGGTAGATTTATTGCTGTTCCTTGTGTCATGTCATAATTTGCAGGGTTTTTTTCTTGTTAAAACAGAAGCTGTCTGTATTTGTGTAGCTGTCACTGCAGTGGTAACGTGTTCCCACATTACCACTGCAGTACTGCAAACAGTCAAACTCGTTTCCTCACACCACGGAGGTTCAATTTTGGCTTTCAGATGAATCAGTCCTAATTATCTACTGCCAGACCCAAGACTGTTCCCCTGAATAAATTGTGCGTCTTTTGTGTTATAATTCTGGACATCTTGACAAACATGACCCATTAAACAACGCTGTGGTCTTTTTCAAGAGCGCTGATTATACTAATTAAAACTGTGAAACATCTGAGAGGGCCGCAGACATGCCAGAGTTAAACAGGTCAGTAAATCAGCCGCGGAATATGTCACCATCCAACAGTGTGTGTCACGCTGACAGTTCACTCCCTGGAGAGGACAAATATGACTCACGTGTCTATATAGGTCTGCTCGTCATTAACCTGACTAATCAGTGTTTATTTATACGTTAGATTGCTTCTCTAAAATGACGATGTCACGGCACGTTAAGAGATTCACCATTAAATTGTTTGATTTATTTATCTGTTTGTTTATGTTTAAGGTGTCGTGGCTCAGGTACTGACTGTCTTTGTTCTTCCCTTTTAGTCCATTGTTTTCTCAAAGACTGGGTCGCGACTCTCAGGTGGGTCACAAAGCACTTTTTTGGGGGTCGTCTCGCATCATGTTTCCCAGGTGTTTACGAATAATGTCTATTGACTTGGGTCGTGAAGTTTTGTGACTTTTAAAATATGGGTACCCAGACAAAAATGTTTGGGAAACAATGTTTGAGTCTATTTGAAAACACCAAAAATAAGAGTAAAGTATTTGCTGCATTACTGCTAATGGTCACAAGGGGGCTGGCATAAAAAAAAATCGATCCTCTTTAACATTCTTTAAACCTTTACTAGCGTGGAAACAAAGTCATATTTCTCTGAACCACACTTAATATTAAGGGCAAAGTTGTTGTTTTTTATTTTTATTTTGTTTATT
>NC_024318.1:10878421-10906242 GCF_000523025.1 Cynoglossus semilaevis | reverse complement strand
CCTCTTCTGGTGGGTGATAGCAGAACGTGATAGTACTGATGTCTTGTTAGCAGCGACACATGTTCCCTTTCATACAAAAGCAGCTTTCTAACCACTTAATGGGATTGCTGTTGTTGTTGGTTTTTTTCCTCCCTTCCCCTGCTCTGCACAACAAACACTTCCTAGAAGTGGTTCAACATGTGCCCAAGGAATTTGCCTTAGCGTTTCATAACAAATCAGCCCAGGTCAGGGGCTAAGATTGGCCCCCAGTGGTAAACTATTGAAAACAGCTCCTCGACAAGACGAGTGAGGGAAGAGGATTTTCCACTTTAAAAGGAGAATCATCTCTGCTCAAGGCATTAGCCTGTGTTCAAAGAGATTAATTTTTATGTGAGATGAAATTGATACAGTCATGCGCTGTTCCTGGATCAGTGCTGGCTTTGTTCACTGACAGTGACCGGGCAACGAAGAATTTAAATTTACATTTAAATTTGTCAAACGCACACAAACACGTAAATACTGACATTTTGTTGAGATGATGAACGGAGTAACAAAATATGACGCATAATCTAATTAGAGATTAGTCCAATGTCTACCAGACTACATAACAATATATTCTAGTCAAACAGCTCCAGAGAATGTAGACAGCAAAATAAACACTGCACAGACTTCACCTCCACGAAGCACCACTGGTATCATCACTTCAACCTTTTATATACGACCACCTATAGTAGCCTTCACTGGACAGTACCCAGAAATAGCAGAAGTAGCACATGCTAACATTATGATCTGCTATAAATAATTATCAAGAACATAGAAGTCAGTTATCAGCTGACTTAATAATTTATTAAAACCTACAAAGTGTTAAACAACAACATGCTCAAGTTTAACTTTTTCTTCAAACACTAATTTTGCTTTTTACACATTTTTTTGTTGTTGACAAAGCAGTGCCTTTAACAGCAGCTCCATCCCAGTGCAGTGATGCCCAAACAGAGCAAACTCTTTAGGTAAATTACATTTTTATTCTCATTTCCTTGAGGAGAAGCCAATCATTTCCTATGATTGAAAATGATATAAGGTAAAATTCTGAACAAAAAAAAGTCATTATCATTTTTTGTGCCTTTTGTACATTTGCAATTAAGTCTTAGTGGAATCTGAATTAGCATTTCAGCAACGACAGGGAATCACAGAGGCTAATGCTGCAGATTGTAGAACATCAAAGTAGCAGAGAGGAGAACAACGACTCAGACGAGTTTACAGATGCTAAGGAGAGCCGAACATCAGTGACGGCTTTAAGAAAACACCGCCCGTCTCTTGTTCTAACAGAAGAACAATAGCGTGTCTCCCAGCGTTGGCGAGGCACAACACAAAGGCTCCGCAACACTCCCCACGCTGTTCACCCAACTTCAAGTTTACGAGCGCTCACAGCAGTTTACAGCCGACAAATTTCATTTTCTACTCCCAAATCCTATCGCACATTATCCTGTACATTGCATTAGGACTCTAATCTTCCTTTTCTCTTCCTAAGCAGAAGAAAAGAGCGCCTTCATGATTAACCCACTTTACAGCAATAAATAAACGCATCATCCAGTAATGTACACCAGATTTAATTTGAAGCTGGAGAAAAAAAAAGGACCAGAGCACTGAAATGGGAAAAAAAAAAAAAAAACACAATGCAGACACAAACGATTGCCTTAGGAATTAATTTGAATCTTCCATAATTTTCTCTCTCACTCACTCTATCTCATGCTTGCTGCATCATTTTTGAACTCAAGTCAACAGGACGACGTTGTCCCCTCAGACCTCGCTGGTGTAAAGACTTCAAAACACAAAGAGAATATAAAAGAAAACATGATTAATCCACATAAAACCAGCGTTGTATTAAAGGGAAAAGAAAAAAAAATGAAATCTTTGAGTCAACACTTTTTCAGCCACATCTTTCACATGAAGCCCATGTTGCTTTTGCTTTCCCATCGTTTCTTAGCCTCGAACCTGCAGCACAGAGAAAAATATCAACTCATGTTATACAGCAATAATACAGTAATAGGTTGAATAATATAATATTACACTGTGCAAAAGTTTTAGACACATATACATTTATGTGTATATATACATATTTGTGTATATATAAATATGATATATATAGTGTTGAAGATTTTTTTAAATTAAAAATTTAGAAATTCCTTCACCTCACCTTTCTAAGACAGCGCAGCGGCATCATAGCAGGTTTCACTACTGTCCTCAAACATTCCCCTCACTACCATTCTTCTGTCACAAATTACCCATTTTCATTTTCTGTTGTTTCATTTTCTGCCTTTTGTGAACTGTCCAGTCCTTGGGTGTTCGACCTTTCAAACTCACTCAAACTCATCAACCTTTACTACCTCTGGTCTGTGCAGTTCTATCTTTCCACTTGGATCACTCATTTAAGGTTCAGTGTCGATGAGAGAACCTTCTGGTCTTATATGTAAGGCGTTTATTCTAAATGTACACACCTGCCTAGAACTTTTGCAAAAACCCATATCTAAGTGCATACAAAGACAATCAAATATGGTTTTTTTAATCAAATCTTAACCATAGATAAGACGGTGTCACAGATACAATGGACGGCGTAAACACCCAGAGATAGAAAATGTTCGTACCCCCAGGCTATTTTCTTCCTTTTCTGTGCCGTCCTCTCAGCTTCCTCTTCCTGTTTATGTTGCACAAAGTCACGACAATCAGCAGCTCGAGCAATTTTCACAGCCAGCTGTAAAGACACAGTCACAGACAGAGTAGAGGCCAATTAGGGAATGGAAATCAGTCTTTAAGTGAGCAGCAGTCTTTGGACTGATGTGTCAGGTCGGCTGCTCCGCTGACTCCTCCACAACACAGCAAAGACATGAGCTCACGCCACATCACTGCTTTGAAAACATTCACATATGAATAACTTCCGGGTTGTAAAAAAGAATATATGACTATAACAAAAGTTAACTAGTTATATGAAGTTTGTAGGAGAAATATATTTTTATATGCAGAATCATTTACAGCACATATACATGGGTGCTATATATATGCATATACATACTGTAAGTGATATATATATAGAAACATACATATACGAAGAAGAAGATATAGCGTATACATATAGTTGAGTCGTTTTGTCATTATTGTTAATTATGATGGTATTTGTTTTTCGTGGTTAATAGCATTGATGTAAATAAATTTAATAATAAAGGATTTTCATTTTGTCATACATTGTTAATTCTCTTTAGCTAATTTATTGTGATTGTTTTTGTTTAAGGCAGTACACAGTACAATAAGTCATGTTTTTATGCTTCTACCTTTGTCTCATTGTCATAGTATTATTTTCTTTTCCTGGTTTAATGCGCAAATAAAAGAGCCGAATAAATAAATAGTGAGAAACAATGTTCAGCATTTTGCTCCAAAACGTTGCAGAGGCATTTGTCCTCGTCGTCATCAGTGTAAAAGTGTTTGGGAGTGCTACAGGCAGTCCTTGAAATCAGAAGAGAAGAGAATGACCGTGACTGCAAGAGGCAAACATTCAAATCCCAGGAAAGACGTGCATGTGTGTGTGTGTGTGTGTGTGTGTGTGTGTGTGTGCATTGTGAAGCAGAATAATCCCAATAACCCCAGTCACACAGAAGCACAGGAAACAAAGGGAAAAATCCTGCCCCTTCTCACTCCTGAGATAGCTTTATTATTCAAGCAAAGGCAAACTTTGATAAACAACTTGGAACAATTTCACCAAACCTTTGGGTAATTCGCTCTAATATTCAGAGTACAAACAGAGAGGAGAGGGAGTCTTAAAGGTAATGAGGAAATGTGCCACCACTGTGCCACTTGAAAAAAAGACCTGCTGGAAAAAATGTTTCAATTATAATTAAGTGGGATAAACTTTATTAGAAAGACTGAAACTAAAATATCTCCTAATGCATGCTGGGATTAAGCAGGTCAGAGCAGGCAGGCAGGAAAAATTAAACTCTAAAGGCTTTTTATCACCATATTTCAGGAACCAAGGGTGTAAAATGTTCTAATTTGGGATACATTAAAAGCCATAAAGGTCTTTCAGAAAGATTAATGGTACTTTGCTCGGATTTAAGATAAGGGCTGCGGCTGGCTGTGACTACTGGGCTGAGGCAGGGCCCTGGAGGCATTCATCTATACAGTCACTGGAAGATTTGTGAAAGGGTCTGCATAACCCGCAGCATACATACTACGACAGTCTTCCACTTGTCTGCAACGTTAGAGGTTGGAAATTCTTCAAATCACGTCTTCTCCTCTTTAGGAGAGTTTGTCTCTTTCTACATTGGTTGCGAATTTTCAAACAGCTAAAACTCCAATAGCATGAACTGAAGGATAATATACCAGAGGTTCCATTCAAAGATTCTAAGAAAAAAATCCTACACTACAGCATTTATAATATTTGAAATTTATTTAGTTTTACATCTGCGATATTTAGCTATATTTAGAATTACAAATATTTCATTTACCATTTGAATACATCTAACAGATAACATACACAAAACTAGTCTGTCTAGAGTTTCAACGTGGATTATTTATTAAAATTATAATTAATTTGTATTAAATCAAAAATATAGCAAGTAGCTTTAATGCAAAAGTAGACAGGAAGTATTTCAATCAATTCTGACCAAGTGTACACGGCGGCTATCAGTTGGAAAGTCAATGACAAAAAGGGCTAAATGTTAGCAAAAGCTAACTACAAGTTAGCTCAAAATGAAAATTTTAAAACATTACAAATACAAATGTTGCGGTTAAACTAGCCTTTACTAAATGTGTCAAAGAATGCCCTAAAATCTCATACAAAATACCTCAAAGCTTGTAGTGAAATGTGTAATTTGCCACACGATACAGTTCATTTTCAAAGCAAAGTCGCAGTTGTTGAAAAATCTGGAAAGTGAAACAAATTTCAATAATAATAATTTAATGATAATAATTTAAATATGTGTCTTACCGTTTTTAATGATTCTACTAAACAACCCTGGACGGGGCTGAACATTAATGTCAAGCAAAGTTACCAAGGAGACAGAGCAGATCAAAGAGACAAAAAAGCTACAAATGTTCTGATTAATCAAGCCTGCAAACAGCTTATTTCCTTTAGCCTGCATGCAAGTATGAAAATGAGATTCCGAGAGCAGTACATTGTGCAGATTTGTTCATTCTTATCTGAACAAAGCCAGCGGCAGCTTATTTCATGGATCACTGCCACTGTCAGCGCTGTGGCGCTGAGCAGGTGACGGCTCCTCTTTCTGTGGCGAGAACAAAATTAGCAAAAAGTCGATACAAATTAGCCTCTCATATTTTCAGTAATGTGACATTATTTTTCATTTACTTTTTTGATCCATTTTTCTGGATTTTCCCCCCTTCCTGCCTCCCTCTTGTGTGCATCACGCTGCCAAATCCTTTCACATCACAGACCGGTGGAAAAATAAGTAGCAAACTACAAACTGGAATAAAAACAGGGAAACCTCCCGCCTTCCTCGTTCTCTCCTGCTCCATCACATACGTACTGAATATAAACAGGACACATAGTTGTAAACATGCTGCAGGACGGGGACTATGACATGCTGTCAACATTTGTCTAAAGCTGTAGTGAACAAAATTTCCTGACAGAATAACCCATAGAATCATTTAAAAAGACATTTCAGTCACAGAAATGATTTGATTCATGGATTTTTTTCAACTTCTCTCTCTCTTATTTATTTATTTTTTTGTTGTTGTAAGTTATTGAGATATCCTTTCACAGCCATATTCACTAGTATAACGTACACCCAGTAGGTGGCAGTAATGCAAATGACAGAATTCAAAACTGCCGGTGAGGCTGAGGGTGTTACCAGAATTAGCTGAGCCTAATCCTGGTAAGAATGACTCTTAAAATAAAACAGCACATTTACTGTATACTAGCATGATGCTAACAGACTAAGTTACATTGACATGTTAGGGAATTGCTCACATGCTGCTAATACGTTACTACTACAGCACCACCTAAAAACATTTGTTATGTGCTAGTGCAGCCCAAATACTGCTAACCTGCTAGATTAGGCATGGGCAAACTATGGTGTGGGGGCCGGATGTGGCCCATTTGGCTTTTTTATCCAAATATGGGCAAATTATGTTATTCATTTATATTATCATTATACGTCTGCCTTTTCACTGCAATGCCTGCATTTCTCCAACATATGGCGTAGAAAAGACTGAAAGCATTTTAGCATTTTAGCCTTTATGCATGACTTTTACATGTCATTTATTTTAACGCTTCATCCATCTGCTCCAGACTTAACCCCCCCCTCCCCCCTTTTAAAATTTTAGGACTCATTGTGGACTGCTCTGACCCAAAAGTTTACCCACGCCTTTGCTAGTTGTACCTTGGATGGTGTGTTTTTTTTAATTCAATGAACAATTAGATAAAAAATTTGTCAAAACATTAGAATATAATGCAACGGTAATCTCAAAAGGATTCCTTAAATGCAGGGTAACGACAATAAAGCAGTAATTATTTTATATGTTATTTTCCAGAATGAACTAATAATACAAGCCACTTGTCTTTGTCAGCCTCTCTGCAGTGCGCTCTGTGCAGAGCTGTGTTAAAAACTGAGTTTATTCACAGGATTAATGCTCTGACCTTTGGAAGATTGTAAGACAGAAAAACATTCATGGTGCACAATGTTGGCACTGCAGCAGCAGCAGCAGCAGCAGCAGCAGCAGCAGCAGCTTAAGGCCACGACGAGGGTTAAGTCAACAGCACAGTTTTCTGTTCATTCATGTTTGGGTCGTCATGGAGATTCAAAAAGACGGCCCACGAATGGGAGCCCGGTACAAAACCAGCTTTGCCGCTGCTATAGAGCAGGACATCGACGAGATAATTCCAACGTGTCTCAGTCAGAGCTTTAAAACAATATTGTTGTTGTCTTTGTGTGTGTGTGTGTGTGTGTGTGTGTGTCATTCTGGAGATTTATTTAGAAGTTTAGACTGTGGCAATTACAAAGCAGGCAGACAAAGACAGTAGCTGACTGAAGGAAATGATTTTCTTTGTGGATAAATTGTTAATGCTCCTATTAACACTAGGAAATAAATGATGGCTTCAAGGAAGAAATAGCCTTAAAGCTATTCATAAATTTCCAATCCATGAAGCCTCTTCCAATTAAAATGTGTGAGAGGTGGATTAACAAGGGCTATATGGCTGTGCCTCGCTAAATCACCTCCCCAAGCTGCTCTGCTGCATTTGACGTGTAAACGATTAATAACCGGCCTAATTCTCTTATCACGCCACCTTAATGCCTAAATAATGTGGCCTTAGTGAACTCTGGAAAGAAGGGCTCTATAAGAAAGGAATAGATATCAGATTAACCCACTCGCGTTTTATTTCTGCGTACTTTCTGACAAGTGAGGCGGGGCGTTGGGGGGGGGGAGGAGTGATTTCAGGAACAGCCGACGCAGGGAGAGGCCAGTAGGTTAAAAGGTCAGTCTATAATAAGCCTATCACATTAGAGAGAAGATAGAGAAGACTTTTTTTTTAAATTCTGGCTATTTTGGAGTGAGTTGAAGTAATTACAAATTATCTCAGCAAAACCAGGGGTCGGGGTCTTTTTCTATTCGTGTAAAATGTTCTACTACTCTACTTCCTGATACTGATACTATCTAGTTTAAATATGTAGTGCTGTACTTCCCCTTTTCTGTAAGCCACTTTATAAAAACACGGTGTGTCAAGGTGACAGCTGTTAGGTCCTTGGATTAAACCACGTGGACACTGTACTATGGAATACAAATGTTTATTATCTTAAGTTGATACACCCCCCTGTCCCATCCCAGTTTTCTTTCATCTTGACCACAGACATAGAGATGCATAGCTGCCTCCTACTGGACTTTTTTTCTTACCAAAAAATGTATCCGTTCTGGTTCTTATTGGTATTATTTTCAATTTCATATATTTAACTGTTGTTATATTTTATTAACATGCTGAAAAGATCTACAGATAACAAAAAAAAACAGTGTCTTGGATGTCAGGATAAGCAATTGTTATACACTAAATAAATGTAATGCAGTGAAAAATAGTTGATTTGAATGGGGGTGGGGGGGTAAATACAATATTATATGCTCGCACCTCAACACAGGTTGACAAACAATATTACATCACCAACTCAGAAAGTCTCTCCAGGGAATGTCTGCTGGAATCTTTTAGTAACCGGACGCAGGACACGCCGTGTTTGGGGGTAGAAAGTTCACTGGCTTTGTGTGTCGTCTGTTATCTCTCCTCTTGTGAGAAGGTCTATTAAAGCGCTTTGAACTGACACTCACAATACATAACATGCCATCAACCGTTTTGTAAGCTAATTAGGGAGGGGGCTAAAAACAGTTTAATTAATGACTGACTGGTTATAAAAATGGCAGTTATGAAAAAAAAGAGAGTGATGCGGCTAAGCCTCCACTACCACCAATTAAGGCCTAATTACAAACAAATTATATATGTGTTTGGCTGTGGGCATTAATTAAAAAAAATGGCTTCAATTAAAAGGGAAAACACGCTAATTAATTAAACATCACACAAATCTACATTCAGAACTATGCTTTGTCTATCAAGTAATTAATGAACTACAATAATCCAAATGAGATTCCCAGGCATTTGATAAAAGCTTAGTATCCGTTTCAAAATCCAACATAAAAGTAAGGAGCAGAAATTTAATGTGAGTCACGCCGAGATACAATAAAAGTTCAATCAACGATAAATTGCTAACGCAGAGGGGAAAATGAACAAAGCAAAGAGTTTCCCCTAAACTCAATGAATTAGCCCGGGGTAAATACTGAACCAGGAGAGAGAGAGAGAGAGAGAGAGAGAGAGAGAGAGAGAGAGAGAGAGAGAGAGACTTCTCCTGTGATGGGTGGAGAAAGTCAGAATCTGATATTGTCAGATTTTCACCAGAGCCCTGCTCCTGAAATTCTTTGATTACAAACATAGGGCACAGAAGGGATGCTGCTGAGAGGGAAAAGGGTGTAGAATAACATAAATATCATGAAACAGTCTTAGTTCAGCTCTTTGTCTGAACTAAGCCACCATGTCTCCTCCAACAAAGTGCTGCACCACCTTTGTTTCACAGCATTTAAGCCCAGCTTTCCAAAGGGTAGATTTCAAGGACAGCGGGTTTTTTTTTAATTCTCTCTCTCAAGCAGCTGCTCCTATTGAAATATATATACAATGAGTGATACTGGAAAAGACCACATGTTTAAGTGACTACAGTATGTCATGGGTTGAACACACTGAAAATTCATGTGGTTAATTATTACATATAAAGTGACCAGCTAAAAGGATTTGGTCAAACATGGTAAAAATAAGTTCAACACACAAAGACACAAATATGGGTGAGTCCATGTGATTCAGCAGAATAGTAGATTAAATATCTTTTTTTTTTATCTTGGCTTTTTGAAAGTATAAGGAAAACCTTTGTCACACGTACGTTGCCAAAGACTGCACGTTTATTAGCTAAGAGCTCATTTTAAAACAATGTGATGAAAGAAATGACATGGCAACACATAGCACCACATTTCCAGGCTAGTTTATCAAAACGCCATGTTAACAGTATTGTTTAAAAATCGAATAAATCTCTACACTGCAAAAAAAGAAAAAAAGATTTTTAAGAAAGTAGAACAACCTTGTATAAAGAAAGTCTTTTACACAGGAGCCAAAACTATTGATTTTAGTCTGGTCATAACTATATCTCAGCATTGGTCATATTCTGGTCAGCACTAACATGAGTATCATTTCATAAAATGAATATCAGTTATCACACATTATTGGACACTAGGACTAGATACTTCAAGATCAGTTATTGGTATCAAACCGTGTAATAAAGAATCAATTAAAACTTTATTTGCAAATTAAATTGTACATTAGCGGTCACATTAGTTTGACATGGGTTCAGGTGTTTGGAATTTGTTTAAGAATCTTAAATTAATCAATTATTACGTTTTTGACCAAGTCAAGACAAGAATCAGATCAGACCCATTTTACCAAGGTTCAGAATGAGCAACAGTCATTTCTTGTGATGGAAAAACCCTACAACTACCTTTAAAAAGGAGAACACTGGAGGACTCGGTCTGATCAGTGTATGAAAAATAACATTGTGTTCCCTACAACGTAAGTGTTTTCTTTTAATAAATGAAAGGCGTGTTCACAGACAAGATTAAACGTCGGCTGTCTTCATGTATTCATCTACAACAAAGGTTTAAAGCCTTGGGAGTCATTACCAAAGTCTAAT
This sequence comes from Cynoglossus semilaevis, assembly GCF_000523025.1. Lineage (NCBI taxonomy): Eukaryota > Metazoa > Chordata > Actinopteri > Pleuronectiformes > Cynoglossidae > Cynoglossus > Cynoglossus semilaevis. The sequence continues at coordinate 10,895,992 of NC_024318.1, read as the reverse complement.
AAGTTTTTTTTAACCTGTAAAATCAAAGCGTCAAGTTTGACAGATGAAAGCGCTCACATCTTTAAAAAATGTTGATGTGTTCTTCAAGAGAACAGTGTTTAAGAAATTGTTTTCATGTGGAGATTAACGAAAAGAAAGTGGAACAAATTAAAATCATTAATTGATATAATGCAACTCCAAAGAGCAGCAACAAACATTTGTGTTGTATAAGGAGGACGGTGACTGCGGGCAGCCTATCTTCCCTCTGTTTTCCTTCGCTTCAAGGAGATAAGTGGAAAAGCTTCAGATTGAGAATGAGAATATCTTTAAACGCCGTCATCCGACATATGCTGGCATTTTCTTAACAAAACAAAGCCCAGAGGGACAAACAAGCCTCTTTAGTTTTTCACAGCTGTCAAAATGCGTTTTGCGTTTTCTTTTTGCAGAAGAAACCTGTTTCTATTCTTTCAGTGAAAAGCCTGGCGCAGTCATGTCTCAGTGTCGTGACCATAAACAAATTAAACACCTGAGTCGTTCTGTGTGAAATGAGCCGCTCACTTATAACCCTGAAATTGATTCTGGCTACAGCTGAGATTATTGGTCCTGTCAAAACATTGTGACCTGACATGCTCTGAGGTACAAATGTATTACAGTAGTGAGGACATTTAACCCATCTGTCTGAAGCAGAAGATTCAATAAAACTTCACCAGCTCTCTATTTAAATTCCCCGTGTTTTTCAGAGGTGTTTTCTAAAGTCACTTCGGTTCCATTGTGAAATAAAGTTATCACTGCTAAACAATGAGTCGCGGCTGCCAGAAAGCTGTCACATCCCATCACTGCTCTGGCAACACTCTAGGCTGGAGCCAGAGGGGGAGAACCTGGGCCCAGGCTAAAAACAAATCCAGCAGCGCTCTAAGAGGCTTTCTCAGGTGCCACTCACACGAGTTTTCATTTAACTCCTCCATATCTGACCACGCTGCTCACAAAGAGGCTGTAAAGCTGCATAGTCAAGTCTATTACACAGGTAGTTAGCAAAAACCAATGGAAACCAATGACAAGTCAAATGCTAATGCTAAAACATGAGTTATTCCATGTAGATAGAGTAGTATAATTAACAGATACGTTAATTATATAACTGACTGGACTTAAACCTGAAGCAGCCTTTTGCTTCATATTTATCATTATAAACGTATCTTCACTTATTTACTGCATATATACATAAACTAATTATTATGATATACATATATATGAAGAGGTATATATTGGGTCATAATAATGGGTCAGAATGTGTGTGTAAATATACTACAATCAAGAACACAGCCTTTTCAGACCGACCTTGGTGAGCGAAATCTTTTGTCCCACAATGGTTATCCCTCGGGTATTTTAGGGTTATAAAAGAAATCTCAAAATTCTGCAAAACTCAGAAATGTATCTGTAAATATTGACACTGTGGTTTAACCTGTTTTGTATACACATTGAGGTAAATAAATAAATGTAAAGCTAACATAATAGCAAGTAAGGAACACATTGTCTATCACTGATATATTGATATTCACTTTGGATGAGTCGTGGTATAAACTGTAACAAAGTGTGTGACAGGTTTTTTTTTTTACTGCTATTATTGATTTAAAAAGTTTATGTAATGCCAAATACGTCATGAAACAAAGAAGTCTAACTTCGACACTCAATGGACAGTAATTCTCCCAGTAGAGAAGTATCGGCACTTGTACGTCTTTTTACACAATTATATGTGTGTGGGCTACATTTTATGCTAAATTAGCTTCAAACCAGTGCCAAGGTGGTTAGTTACAAAACTTCAGGCACTGCATTTAAGGACATGTACACTTCAAAGGTATGAAACTCTTACCTGGAGAATGATTTAACAGTTGGCTTGAAAGCAATGTAGCCTTCATTAAAAAGCAGAGCCAAAAGTCCTTTAGACACTGCAGCACTTCAAAACTAAGGGGAGGGCTTTCCATTAACTCAATGGTAAAAGGCTGCAGGACTGAATGGTGGGTGTCTGCGTGTGTGTTTTTTGTTCTTCCATGTCTTTGCAGCAGAAATGGCTATGGATCCATTAGTCTGATTTGTCACAGCGGGAGAGGCCCAAAGATCTCCTATCAGTACCACGTACCTCTCGAGTGGCGAGTCTGTCGCTCATCTCCTCTGCTTTTGCAATGTCCCCTTCAGCGATGGCCCTCTCTATGCTCTTTTCTAGGCCGGACTGCAGAAGAGGGGGAGAGAAAAAAAAATCAGACTTCTTTTTAAATGGGGTAGAGAGGGAGAGGGAGGGAGAAAAAAAAATCAAAGAGTAACTTCAAAAGTCCCCAGGGCCTTATTTTTAATGTGATTGCCATTACTACAAATATGTAGATTTTCCTTCACAAATGAAAACCTTTTTGATTGGGTATTAGTGGGCACATCTTAGAAATGCTACAGGAGATTACCAAACATAAATGTGACTCTTTAATTACACATTTCCATTACAGGCCTAAGCAGATGGGTGTGAGGAGAAGCCCCCGGTTACTGACGGCAAGGCAGTTCTGAGCCTGGAAATCAGTAACCAGGGGGAAGTGAAGCTCCAGAGGAAGCAACACACCAGATTTCCTTAGCCCCCCAAAAACTTCATCATACTAAAAAAAAAAAACACTGGTAAGAGGCTGTAATTATTCATGCGTCTTGTTTGAAGACCTTAACTTGACAGCAAACGTGCAAGCACAAAACCACCAGGCCTTAAAAGTAATTTAGAAAAAACAAATGTTTCGATCTAACTGAATATAATTTATCTTTATCCTCAGAATTAGAATAATAAGTACCATTATCACTTATTGTATCTCATTAACAAAATCTCAAAATGACAGGTCATCATCCTTTAAATCACCAAACGTCTGTTCGCGTCAGTAAAGAAACACTGTTAGCACATCAGTTAATTACATCTGTCTGCTGTAATGCGTTTTCCTCAAATGGCTATGTAGGGCACAGAAATAATGTCATATTAATTACAAGAAGCTGCATTTGAGGGATGAAGGAGGCCATCATTATACTGATGTGACAAGTTCTCTTATACGCTGCGTGTTAATCGTCTCTTTTATCCTTTCAGAGTTTCTTTTCCAGCAAAAAGAAGCTAAAAGAAATAAGTGAAAACTCAATTTTATGCTGCTTTTAGATAAATGAACCCCAAAATACTACAAAATAATCAATATTAGAGGATTTTCATTTGAAAAGAGGAGACTCGTCATCTGCTGGGTCAGCTATTATGTTCATCAAAAATTATTTGGCTTCACTTATTGTACAATTTATAGGGTTGTCCATAACAGAGTATTGAGAGTGTTTTTTGGTTTGTTTTTAAATGATAATTACTACATTATTTAAACACACCTACTATTGCAATCACTTTGCATGTAACTACCGTCGTGGAGCCATTATGTTAAATTCATTCATCATTTTATGCAGACAAAAGACCAAAATCTCACTTTAATCTCAAACCTACAAGAAGGCAGAATCATCCTAATCTTATCAGAAATTGTAGCCAAAACCTAATCCCTATTATTCTTCTGACTGTCAGAGTGAGCTACCACGAGGATCCCCCTAATCCATATGTCGTGTCACATACAACAACAAGAGCAAACAGTGAGACACAAAGACACAGGCATATACAGTAGTTGTTATGATCGGCAGCCAAGGACACGGTGCTAAAGCTCTGCAGATAAACTGGTAGGCAGGGGTCTTTGTTACCTTTGGAGGGGGTACGGAACATGCAGGGGGATCAAATCGATCATTCACACCAAAATACTGCTGCAGCCCATTCCAGTGCTTCTCCCGTTCCTCCTGACCCACACTGTTGACAAAATGAATGTGTGTTAATGCTCAGCATTTGCACAGAAGCAGTGTGAAAAGACAAGCTTCATTTTTTTTTTTATTGGTAAGTCTATATTTTGCATATTTGTAAATCACTTTTTTGTTATGTAAAAATGCTTAAACATTTTATATAATATACTGAAAGCTAAAATATGATCTCATAAATTTTTGATTCATTTATAAAGCACTTTTTATACAAGGAATGTAGCACAACGTGCTGTACAGATACAGATATGAGAGATATTTAGTCACAACTTGTATGTTTACTGCTACATTATTTGTTACCAGTATACCTTAAACATTATTTTTTTTCAGCTACCTAATCTTACAAATCAATACATTGTCATAATTTGGTACCTTGTCTCTGTAGACCCCCCGCATTTGGCTGCAGCTAGATTATGAAAGGAAGAAAATGAAAGTTTTAGTTTAAAATGAATTAACATCAACTAAAATGCATCAATCTATAATGATGTGCTTATGATTAAGTCTAAAGCCTCCCTTAAAGTTTCATTTAAGCTCAAGACACACTACACTGACCACATGTCCTTAGATTCATCACAACAATGTCATGAGAAACCCAAATGGTGTCACAGGTTCAAATTCATTGATGAAGAGACACTAATACAATCTTGCCCAGTTTTTGCTTAGTAAGAGACACATGTAGTCCGTATATGACAGGTGTGGGAGAAATACTATGTGTAATTGGATGTATTTGCATGTTTTTGTATTTAATTTAATCAATGTAGCCGATAATTAAGTCGTTTTACCTTAAAATTTAGTTTACAGCTGTTGTATGAGTGGAAGATCAGCCATGAAAAAGACCAGAAGGGCTTGGATGGTTACACAAGGAACCCAACTTTTATTTAGTTTATTGGAAAATTAGGCTGCTTTTGACTAAAAAAAAATTACATTAGTTTATTATAAATGTTTTTCTGAAGTCTTATGGTATAGATTATGTAATCTGTCTTTTAAAAAAACACAATAACAACAATAATACTGTCAATGACATGACCAACAATCTGTCTATATATAATTGTAAGAAATTAAATAATAGATTTTATATCAGAGACCGTGATTGTGTCGTTTTCTTTTTCTCTTTCTGTGAACTTTAACTGCCTCCCAGTCATCCTTCTTTTTTCGTAGGTCCTGGAATTTCTTTAAAACAGAGAGAACTCGTTAGGGTATAACAACGTCTGATGCAAGTTAACAGCACTACGAAATTATACTGTATTTATGCAAAAACAAACACTAATAAATAAATGATTTAAAACAATGAACCATGTGTCAGCTGCGACTATAATAACACTGCATACCTGCCAGTTTTGTTGGGATATACCCGGTAAGTTGCATGTCGGGGAATCACTGAGAGCATTACTGACAGTTTGTGCAGAGCTCTCACACTTTTCCTCCGTGTCTTTTTTTACAGCAGCCTCCTGCATGTCCTCGTCGTCACTTAGACTCAGGTCTTCCTCGGTAAATCCCTTCGGCAGAAGTCCACTGTACTTTCCGAGTCTAAAGTGTGAAGTCATTTATGCAATACAACAATTATCTTAGGTAAAAATCTCCTCTAACGTTACATGTATTGCTGTCGCTTGTGATGGCCATTACTTCCGGATACAAACGGTGACGTTTACTGCACGAATACATAGATTGGTTTAGAACGAAGCGCCGAGCAAAAGTGTCCAATCATACTCAAGCTTACAAATGAGTGTGGCTCCGAAAGAACAAACGCTTTCATTGGCTTATTAACGGAAGTTATAACGTGTGTTTTTCTCTTCTATTGCTTGTTTTGAGAATATTGTTGCACACTCTGTTGGTTTAGTAACTTTATAAGTTATAAGTCAATTTTAAACAGAAGTAAATGTAGACGTTTAATCATTCTTTGTATAAAAGTTGAGACAGCTGCTGGGGAGCATTTCTAATTGAGGTGAGTCAGGCAACTGACAGGTCCCTGAATTAACAGCAATCATTCAAATGTTCACCTATATTTGTGGTGAGATAAGCGTCCTTCTATGACCGGTGATTCGCAATTTGCTCAAAGTGCTCCTGGCATTGCATTATTATCAGAATGATTAGCATGCAAATCTGTTGTAGCCCCTGGCACTGGCACAGGAACATCTACCCTTAAATTGCTCTTTCACACTTATTCACATTAGGCTTTCATTCGGCTGCTTCTTATTGCAAAGCCAACAATCTGCATAAATTATGGCCATGGATTTATTTTGCCATGTGTAGACTGAGACATGTCAGTTTAGACTTTAAAAAGAGGTAAATGTCTGCCCTGTGCATTCACAAAATACAGTGTTTTAGATAAATTGTTGTAAAAACTGAGAACGCTATGCTTTAGCTACAGGTATGCCTAGTTCTGTTATTTACAGAAATAAACAGTGAGATAAGAGTAAGAGAGGTGATTAAAAACTAAATATTTCAGATTTGAAGATTTTTCTTTCTTTTATTAGTACAGGACATCATCAAGTGACACTTGTTGTTCCTGAATTTACCAAAAAAAAATCTAAAAAAAAAAGAAAAGAAACAATCACAGAGTAAACGATCAAATTTAGACTAAGTGTGCGGACACAAATGAAGACCTGAAGACCTTGCTCTCCCCCTGACCTTGCTCTCAGCCTCCAGCCACGTACTTACTGAGCCCAGCTTTAAATGCAGTGCATATTAAACTGTGCTGATACGGCTTATTCTGGTATATTAAATGTCATCTGCAACATGTAAAATCTCTATCTCATCCTCTAAAATATACTGCTATTAACTGGTGTCACTCACTCAGCATTATCCTGACTTTAATTACATGTGTGACAAGTTGAGCATGAGGACGGCGTCTGAAGGTAAATGACTGTCACAAAGTCTTGCTAATACTAAACAATTTTGGCATTACAGGTCTGAGTCATTTCCTTATTGATTACTAGACCTTATGTTCTATTTCACACTTGAATTAATGTCTTCCAGCTTTCCCATCATCCATCCCTCTCTCTCTCTCTCTCGCGCGCGCGCTCTCCCTCTCTTGCTCTTTCTCCCTGGCATGCACTCCAGTTCATTATTTCTGTCATTTCTTGGTAATTTGGAGTTGGCTGGTTAAAACTTAGCCTCTTATTAAGTTTTGGCCATGGTGGATAAGAGGCAGCACTGTAAGAGCACAGAGATAAACTAATCATCTTAAAGCCCTAATTATAAGTATCTTGCTGTGACAGACTGTTTTTCGTGAGCAGGCCAAATTGAGCTTCAAATGAGGAAAGGCATATCTGTGCAAGTGGTAATAATTTTAAGTCATCTCCATCTGGCTTGGTGTGGCAGAATTCATTAGTACAGATTAGCGCTGTGTGTACAAAGTAAATGAGATATCTAATAGCAAACGCGGAGGTCCGGGGACACTTAATTTCCTCCCCAACATGAGGGATGATGTTAGGGGTGATTTTATATGTGAATATAAATGTATATATATATTTTAATATTTTTGACATTGACAGTCAGTGTTTTACCAAACAAATACATTAAAAGTGCCACTAAACTGTTGACCTTCCTCCACATCTTAGCAAATTTAAAAATGAACATTCCAGATTGCATCACTCTGATACAGAAGACCTTTTTCTTTTCTTTTGTTTTTTGAAGGGTCTGAAAAAAGTTAATTATGTGTGTAAGAAGAAGGTTGAGGAGAAAAATAATAAGATTACAAAGAATAATTTGCTGATATAATTACACCAAAATTGGGTACACACAATCGTAAAATACATGTATTGCTTGACCTGGGTTAGCCAGTGAAATAAATCCTCATTCTATAGCCTTTGTTAATTTGTTTTTATCACCTCCAAGTGGTGTTTGTGCAGGCAGTTCAATTTGCATGTGTAATTCCACTGTGCAAATTGACAACAAGTAGATAATTCGAGGAAATAGGCTGGTTGCAGGCCCCTGCTATCTTCCCAAGCCTATTCATTTTGAGGAACCAGTGAGGCATGAAACTCATACATCAACTATTTCCTGACAACGCTTAGGCTTATTGTTCCCTAAAATGTCATTACAGCCATTATTTATGAAGCTAATTCATTTATTAAACTGTATTTACTCAGACTGAATTTGTCACAGTTTATCCATATCCCCGACGCTGCTTTTGAACAATGTATTACAATGAGTATGTCTGATCACGAACAGCCTGGAACAGAAGTTTGAAACAAACCATTTGTCTGTAACAATAGTTGGATTGCTGCAAAGAAAGTCTAGAGTTCTACGTTTGATTAACTTTCTACGTAGAAAGGTTATGTGTCAACACCAGCGGCCTCTAAAGTTTTATTCAAGGTGGGTGACAATAAGTGTATAAGGAAAATACACACATATTTTAGCAATTTTAGCAATAATTTAGCAAGCATAAGCTTTATTCTATCAATCTTGCTTTAGATAGATAACCTATAATGGTCACTTACTCTGCTATTGTAAATATTGCATCACAACAATGTGATACTAAGTGATACTAACCTACTACAGGAAAAACAAATTGTTTGGTTGAGCTTAAAAGGGTAAATAGACCCAAACCCACACAATAATGCCTATACAGTATTTGTCTAATTGCAATACGTGCTTAATCCTGCTGATTCTTGTTTACAAATGCTGTTAAAGTAAAAAAAATGTAATTGTGTTTTTCACATTTTTCTGAAAACCTTAAAGTATGACTGATATGTAAGATGGCTGTTGTGCTGTGTGGCTAATGTTAGGCTTGTATTTAGTGTTATATTTCTTTTTTGTATTGGTTAAAAAAAGGCATCAAAATGAGCCATGAAACACAGACACTATCGGTCCACTTCTAAGACTGTTAATGAAACTAGTAAAGTATCCGGTGATAAAATGTGGTTCTTATTTAACACTCACAGCCGACCCAAGCCATGGTTCGCACATGGTAACAGACTCTAGCCAGAACCATTGTTCACTCCACACCGATTATAATCTTCTAAGGTTTTAGCTAACACGGAGTGAAGTGAACATACACTAAATACAATCAGCAGCTATGTGAACATCAACAACATAAATTCCCTCCTAAAACCTTAATGGTATTTGAATGTGTCTTGGTTACTTTCAACACATTGCTGTCAAACATCTGGAGCTCAGTAGTTCTCAGCCTGTGCCTCCTGGCCGGTTGCTGCTGACTTATAGATCTGTCAGTTTAAAGCAGCATATTCCTTGACAATCTGTACCCACGTGCCATTGTGCAAGATGAAGAAACACGTCATGAATTTCAATGTTACACATTCTCTCTGGATTATACCGTCATAGTATTCTCCTGCAACGCTCTCTTGGCAGGAACCTGCCAGCCAGAGACACTTATCGCAGCTCAGGTGATGACGTGCTTTTAAACTGTTATTCTAATATTGATTTGAACGTGTGACATTTTAATTAATATTGGGTGTTAGCTGTCAAATAAGCAGCCAATCTCATTGGTTAGAATGTGAGACAGGTGATGTTGTGCAGAGAAGATAATACTTCAGTTCTTACTGTGGAAGGGCTGTAAAAAAGAGACTCAACGTGTAGAAAAACTGTCAGTGACTACATGCAACACACTAATATCTGTTCTCACTGTGATTCTGTCAAGGTCTTTTCTGTGCCCGACAACACCAACCAATGAGACGCAGCGTGCGCCTTCCAGCTCCTACAGGTTGCAGGGAACGTGATGTTGTTGGCCGTCTGTGTTGCCAGTAGACATAGAGGAGCAGAGAGAGAGATGCGGTGAGTGGAGACACGACCAGAGGGGAAATTAGGTAACTTTGCAGCACTCCATTGAACAGCAATAAGCTTTCAGGGCTTAGCAAGCATAAACACATTAAACTGATGAGATTCATCAGCACTCTTGTGTCAAATCTCTGTAACCCAGAGCTGCAGTGGCAGCAAACTGTCGAGCAAGAGCAAGAGAAAACAGTACTGTACAGTGGCTTCTGGATGTTTCCTGGTGTAAACACACTGAGTCAGACTGTTTAACGTAAAGTTACTTTATTATTAACCTTTGAGATGACTTACATTGAAATAAAACAATAATGTTATTAGATATTTTACTAAATTACAAATAAGCTATAAACTGATTAATGGCAGATTATAGAATAATATAATGATAATAACAACAATGTATAATAATATATAATGTCTATACTCATTTTAAATGAATTCTGTATTCATTTCTAACTAACCATGGCTGAACCACGATGCCACCTTTAAACAGAGCCATATGAGGCAACGTTCATTTGCTGAGGTTTTTGTCATATTTGATTTTTAATTGGTGTAATCTTAAAACTTCCCAGCTTAAGGGGCTTATCCTGATAAAGTAATACTTTTAAATTGAAATATTTCCTCTCAAAGGTACGAAGGCCTTCAACTTTATTCTTCCATTTATCTGTTGTCTGCTTTTTTTATTTTTTTTTATTTTTTTCAAATCACGGGAGCCTTCTTCCTTTTAGATAGTTTCACCGGAGGCAACCAGATCAGCATGAAATTAGTTCTGTTTGAATCTTCACATGGTCCAATCAGATGAGCTGAGATTTAATCTTGGCTGGCCTGCCCTACCAGAGTCCGACCCCTCAGATGAAATGGACTACATATTCATAGGTTCACTTGCATGGTTGATTAGAACCGTGTAGATGGAAGGTACAGAATTTCTTCTCTTTATCTTTATTCCAATTTCTTTGTGTGCAAACAAAGAATCTGGATTAAATGTTGTCTAGTGATTGGTTAAAAATGTAAATAGACACATCGATGCACCTTTTTTTCCCTCATAAGTCCAACTGTTACTGTTAAGAATTCAAATTTGCTCTTATATTTTTCATCCCATTTTCAACATGTAAAACGCAGTAACTGCATAACTGAACAGCATAATATTTTGTAAGATGATAGTGTGTGTGTGTGTGTGTGTGTGTGCCCCTTTGGCTTAATTACTGGAAGAAATAATACCACGCCTTTGAATAATGGGAAATATTACCTGAGAAATTAATTATAATGATAGTATCTGTGGAAGTAGGCTTAAATGCCATCTTAAATTACATGCAGAAACTTTTAGCTCCTTTTATTATATAGGCTGGAATTACATGGATCTTTTTCAGGGTGTGCAATTCACACATGAATACATTATATTTAATGTTTTTCTCGTTCCGTGTTTTCTTTTCTTTTTTTCGCTCATTCACATTGTTCATGTTCATCACCAGTGGTCTGTCCTTTTTCCCTTCATACAGTAGTATTACAGAATATATAATCTGTAATTTTTTAAATGTAAATACAATGCAGTAATATACCAGTGGCTTTTACTGGTCTGTTTACCAATATACTGCACTTTTTAAATGCAAAAAACCTAATAGATTCTAACTGGAGACTTAATCCTTCAGTTCTATATGTATCCGATTGTTGTTGATGTCATTGTCATATTACCCTTTTCATTTATTAAATACACCGATTTAAGAAGTAATTCAGGGAATAAGTCAAGTTAACGTACATGCTAAAATTTTGTGTGCAATAACTGATTACACATTTTTAGCAGATTTTGTAGAAAAAAGTGATAAAGCCGTATCTAAAATGACACAGCCTTGGATTGACTGGTGATACTGAATAACAATGTTGTTGCCTTAAACAGACGGCTCTCCATTTGAATGGATCATTAATTGCCAGTGTTTTTGACCACAGTTAGATCACATTTCTAAATGTCCCTTTGTGTTATACAGTACCTGCATATTTGCAGGCTTTATTTTAAAATGATTTCACAATCCACACAATAGCAGTGAGGAACTACCAGTACGCTGAGTTCACAGGTAATTTCTAGCGTCAAGGCACAGGAGGAAGCAGGAAGCCTCACATAACAGAAATCTCCTGCTCCCCACGGAAAGAGAGAGAGTGCTGGTAAAAATGCCTTGTCTTCCTCATTACACTGCTGTCATTTACTCTTCATCCCCTGTACTCTTTAGTGGCATTAAGACGGGATGTAAATTTGACAGTTAACGCTGTTAGAAAATGGCTAGTTCAAGAAGGGCAGGAATTAGAGATGGGCATTAGGCGCTGATAAGCTCCTTTCCTCTGCCGTGGCGGCTGCTTAACATTCATAGGAAAGTCATCATCAAACAACGTTATCACAGCTCTGTTGACGGCTGAGGAACATCATCACTATGATAATTTTTTTATAGCTGTGAGCCAAAAAAGCACTCTTTTATTTCAGCGGTTTGTTAATGAGATAGGAGCTTGTTGGTATGGGCAAATGCAAACTTGCCACTCTCCAGCATTTGTTTGAGTCCCTCAGCTAGCCACCCCCCACTCGCACCCCCGCCCACCCTACCTCCGCTCCTGCACACACACGCACACCATCAAATGCCTCCCACCGCAACCCACTTCTCAACCCCCACATGCTGTTTAATGTTGGCGAGAGAGGGGAGATGAATTTTTATGCACTTCTTTCCAAGTGCTGTGTGTACATTGTTGAAGGAGGGCCTTCATGTGTACCTTTGCAGATCAGTCGCTCAAAGAGAGGAAAACATGCTTATATCAACAAACGCTCTCTCTAACAGCCCTGTAGCTGGCACCTGTCACTCACCTGGGATTTAGCCATAGATCTGAATAGGAGGAGAAAGCTGGTTATTAAAACTGGATAAACTCCTCACCAGCAGCCTGCCATTAACCCTGCTTTTATTGTTAAAAAGGCCACTTCAATGCTTTCATGTGTCTTAATGGTTGGCCTTGTTTATTTACATTTATTAATGGGGCTCTTGGCCCCAGAGGTTTCTTGCGCTCCGTGACGGCCGTATCACTGCTCCTGCTGCTACAGCTAAGCAGCTTTCCTATGAATCACAATGCAAATTGTGAACGACAGATAACGAAATCTGATTTTGGCTTTGCTGCCCTCTGTGGAGGGGTTTAGTTTTTGGAAATCCTCCAAACAATCCAAACAATTTCTAGCATTTTCTAATTACTTTTAAAAGTTTTTACCCAATAGTTAAGGAAATGTTTCCTCATAGTGCTGAGGTGCTCACATCGCTATATTGGTAGCACGGTTAGGAACATCTCTTACAACAAAACCAATCTTTACATGTGTTTCTTCAACAGCATTGACAGTACAGTTTTCATCTGACTGCTCACCTCCCACTGGTTAAATTCGCCAAACACATAAAAGCGTTTCCATCCAATGGAACTGCTGCCACACATTATTTAAAAAGAGAAGACATGTCGTCTTATTTATTTATTCATTTATGATGTATATATCAGAGATGGCACTTTTTGTCACATCAATTCCTACGCCACACGGCGTTCTGTTGAAACCAGGTACGCACAGCAGCACTCTGCCTGTCTCAACACTGCACTGAGGTTCTCCTTAATTGTCATGGCAGTTGCAAAAAGCAGCAGAAGTCTGCACGTTCTGTCATGGTTCTCTATGAGAACAAGAATCCTCCGTGAAAATCCGCCGAGTGCATAAAAATTCTGGGCTGTCAGATACTGTGGAGGCACACAGGAGTATTTGAGAGCTTTTGACACAGTGTGAGGTGGTTATTGTAAGTCATTTTTATGGTAACTTAGCTCATTAAAGCAAATACAAAGCAAGAACAGTCTTTAGAATTATAAAAACGTCTTGTCATGAAGTGGTGGGAATTTTATGACCTATTTTTTCCCTAATACTTAGTATAATAAATATGTTCACACTGTCGGTGATCTGCTCTTTATAAAATTGATATTATAATGTCATAATTAATACATGCGGGGAAAAAATCCCTTTTTATTGGATTTATATGGTTTTGATTTATTAGGCTTTCTTTGTGGACAGCAGTCATTTGTTTATTTCAATAGCAGACCATCACTTTGTGAATGGCTCTGAATTTAGATGTTGTTTGAATTCCATCACAGGTTGAATCTTTTAACTGCCGAAAGAATACAGGATTTATTTATTCCTCCTTTCCATCCTTGATCCTCAGCACATCCTTAAATGTTTATTCTAAATGTGAAATAATTCTCTGTTTCACAGAACATTTAAAACCTTGCCGGAGTATTTTGGGTCCTCGGCTCTGCAGTTTCTAAAATCCTCATAACTAAGCCTTAGTGTGGCTTTCCTTATGTATGATAATGAAATGTAATTCTGCCCTTCACTGACACTCCGGCTGCTCTTATATTCCAGTACAATATTCCCTATTCTGCCTCAGCGTCTATATTTTGACACCATTACTTAATCACATTGTCAAAATCCCCATTTCCTCTCATCAATCCCTCATTCAGATGTATTTGTGATCCTCTTTCTTCTGCCCTCACTGATTTTATTCAGCCTTCATATCACGTTGGTGTTTGTTATTTCCGAGGTTGACTGGATTAGCGCCACTGAAATAGCTGTTACTCTGATTTTTAGGTTATCTACCAAATTCATTAGAGGGAAATGGGCCCATTTTCACAATGGTCTGCTGTGTTTCATCCTGTGGCTGCAGAGGCTTACTGGGCTAATAGTAGCACGTAATCTGCAACCTTTTTTTTTCCAAATATTCTATTTATGGTTATTGTGTTATAGAAATAATTACTAATGTTGGATAAAGGCTATGGTAAAAGTGTAAACCCACCACTGACCCCTTTATCACAATTACAGTGTCACATTACTGTTAATAGGCAACATCTGCTGCACTTCACGTAATTTCTAATGCATTCATTTGTAATTAGTGTTTTAATGAAATTGATACTGCAGTACTGGTTATTAGTGTACAGTTTCCACAGAAACAAATAAATAAATAAATGGCCACATAAAAGAAATAAAGCCAAGCAGCAAGAAAAAAAAAGCATTGAAGCTAACGAAGTTTATTACACACATATTAAAGTAATTTTCACTTTGCCTCCAAGACCTGACCGAAGGAAAAAAAAAAACACTTTTTAATTGTCATTGTACTCCAAGGTGGACTGGGTGTTAGTTTTCTTTCCTTATTAACTTTGAAGTAAGCGCAGAAATGTGTAGGTAGACACAGGGTGGCATCAAATAATCAGCAACTTCAAAAAGCATGCTGCCACTTAGCAATCCTGAAGCTAATGTCCCCCAGACATTGGGAATGGAAATTATTCAAACTCATTTAGTGGCAGCAAATTGGTCTAAGTTCAATCAGAAAACAGACCGACTCTGAACAAGAAGTGCAGCCTAATTATACTTGTTTGTCAAATGAAATTTTCATTTGGGCTGAAATGAAACCTTCCAGCAACTTCTTTTAAGGTGAGCTCCTAGTTGTATTATCAGCTAAATGCAGTAAAATCCATAATCATATGATGATAATGAAAATGGAGCCAATGTTAACATTCAGGCTTCCAGTGCCCCAGGCACATGGCGATAAAAATTAAGTACCATAGTCCTCTGCCAGGCACGCTGACACCCGGGCTGGTCTTTAGCCTCTTAGATGCGTTTTTGCATTTAAAAAACTTTATCAAAGCACTGTTGCAATGTGGAAAATGTCAACGTGAAATGCACTGAAGGCAAATTGGAATTTCATTAATGGTAAAATTATTGCTTTTGACTGATGTATTACTATGCTTGTTAAGAGCTGGAGAGTGGAACGCTGCTCTGTCTGGTTCCCAGCTCTGCCTCTTCTTGTCCCACGTCATTTACTGAAAGTTAGAAATCCACTTTTCAACACCAAATGGAAAATATGAAGTTGCTAAGGTTGCAGGATTTGAGGAATGACGAGTTAACAAACACACGCAGATACTGAGCTCATTAAATAGCAGAAGAGAAAGGTTAAATACGATAACAAAAGCTTTTCATTAGTAGTTTAAAATTACTTTGGTGAATTATTTGTTTTACAATTAATACATTTTACATCCAATATAGATTTGAACAAAGCGAAAGTTCATGTTAAAGGTCAATTCAATCCAATAATTTTGTGTCGGTTTATAAATACAGCATTGTTTTTCATTTCCATTTTCTTGCAGGGGTTGCTATAAATTCACTTTGAATGTCCAAGGTTTTAATTAATGTTTTGGTACATCAGTATTGGTTAATACTAATTAAAACATGGTCAACACTATTTCACTGAAGAACAAGTAAAGTCTAGTTTGCTACCTGAAAAGAGTTTTTTATTAAGGGATCTAAAAGGATGATAATTTTGGATTGTCCCTTTTTCAGGGGTCTTCACAGCGGTAGTCCTCACAGGCAGAGTTCTAATGCAGCCAAACCTGGGGTTTGGACCTTTTATTTCACCTTTTATTTGAGATTTCTCAGAGTCTTGACTCTCTCAAGTGTGTCCTTTGGATTTTAAAGGCAGCTGACATTTTCTTAGTTGCAATTAATTCATTATTAATATCACCCAGAATCTATCAGAGACCGCTGCAGTAAAGAGACCACTTACAAACGTGTTTATTTTTAATGGGAATTCCTCTCAACGATTGACCAAAACAGTCACAAGAATTACTATCTAAGGTTTAGATCACCTTTATGTCAGACACCACCTTCTGTGGTCTAATGTAGACCCTTAGCTGTCAACAGGAAAGATTTGTCAGTCAAAATATTCCTAAAAAGGAACTACCCCAAATATAGGTCCACCGTTGGTCACCTCCCAGTCATATTTTGCCAAAACCATTGTTGGTCAAAGATAATGGGGCCACATTTGCCAGTTAAACGTGGGTCATTTTACCCTTGTGTCCATTTTGCCTGGGCCAGATAAAAGCCACCACTGATGTGATATTGCCAGGCATGGCCCATGTCTGCGTACTATCTGGGTTGGTGCTCTGGAGCGGTGACATATCTTCTCATTGTTAAGCACAGCTACATCTTGACTTAACTGCAGAGAACAGGCCTTTGAGATCCCTGTGTGGATTGGTATCACAGGTAAACAGGCTCAAACTGGTGTAAAGCAATCAGTTCACTGGGACTCCCGCTCATTCATGAAGTGGGTGATGTTTATTGATTTACCTTGTAATCCTCTCAGTGTCAGTGTCGTCAGTGACGGCGGAGGAAAGGGGAACGGTGAGTCAGATGGAGGACGTTTTCTGACGGGAGAACGAGACAACAGATTAGCTTTAATGGGATACTGGTATTCATGTTCTCCTGTGGGCTTTGACTACTGTATATGGGCTCCAGTCTACTGGAGCAGAAGATCATTACTGTAGATTTGGAACTTTAGTGATTGTGGAAGTCAGTCAATCAAGTTTTAAAATAAAAATATATATCTTAGTGAAGAAATTTGAACATTTGAGTTGTTGAATAAATCTGATCTTAAATGAGGTCTATATTTGATAATGGTAAAAATGAATAAATATTTCCACTTTATGAAAGTTAACTGACTATAGCAGTAAAACATATGAGCACATAAAATGGATTACTGCCTTCATAATCTGCATGGGAAAAAATCATTTCTTAGCACTGGTATAAAGACTCAATGAAGAAAACTCTTATATTTTAATATGTACATATACAGATAAAACCAATGATAAAATAATACAAAAAGATCAATGGCTTTATTGTGCAGTTGTTGTTAAGCTTCTAGTACATTCCAAAACATCTGCATTCAAACATCACCGACAACTAAGCCTTTTCTGTTGTTAAACAATTACAAATCCCAATCAATATTGTCGCTCCCCACTATCTGCTGTAATGACACCGTTAATTGAATTCCTAATGATGTTTAAAGCAAAGTTATTTTAATAAACATCTTTCAGCCATTGTTCTTAATGAGAATAATGAACGGGCTCATCTGGAACACACAGCTGTGGTCTCAGCGATGTGGTATTTCAAAGTATGTACAGTGAAGTCCTGACCTCTGGTGT
>NC_024318.1:10831665-10878377 GCF_000523025.1 Cynoglossus semilaevis | reverse complement strand
ATAAAAAGGCTTTCTTAAATGAAATAGTTTACTTTACTGTGCAATGTTTAAATATGTCTTCTGATAATAAACAAACAGGTTAAATAAACAGCGACGTTGTATTCAAGTCTCATAGTCAGTTTAAGTGTAATTATAACTACGTTAAGAACAAAGTCTAGAGCGAGTTCAGTTCCCCCTGCCCAAGCCCAGGACATTAAAAATATGTATATATATTCTGTAGTGATTGAAAACAAGTATGAGTCAATGTCACGTCCCTCGGATGTCAACTCAGAATCTCAGCCGAGAAATGCAAACCCTAAAAAAAGAGGTTGAGTCTACTGTAAGAGATTGAGTCACCAAGAAATATTTAAGTAATGTCTGAGTTAATTCCTGTTGGTTTTAACCAGCCTGAGTCACTAAAAAGAAGCTAGGGTCAACACGAAGTGTGGTTCCCACAAATTTAGATCATGTTGTTAAAGCTCGTCAGAAATGTAGATCAAGGAAACACAGTTGTGAAACAAAACAAAATCTATTTTTACTTTGGTATTAGTAATCATTTTTGTCTATTAACTATTAAAAGAAATACTTTCAAAACTTGGCCTATATCTGGGAGTGTTCAAGTCCCCAAGTGTTTTTTTTTTTAACGTGGACTGAGTTTGAGTTCACATCAAAATGACTCAAATCTTAATTCAAGTCACGAGTCTTGGTCTTAAGTACTACAACATGTCAATGACGTCATCAGATATCATGTGAAAACATTTGGTCTGATGTCTAATGCCTGTATTCTCTCACACATCCCAGTCCTGTTTTCCCAGTCACAAAAAACTGCTGCATGGACTCTTCTCACACGTTTCCTTCTGCATATTCGAGCCAAAAGACAAAGTGACCATGTGCTGTAGTCCAGTTCCACTTTTCAGCGCTGATTCTGCCCACTCTTAGACAAGCAGTCCCTCCTGGCGTAGTGCCGACCAGCAAAACAATGAGAGTCTGTCCCTGATAGTCTCTCAGAGGTCATACAGATAACTTTTGGAAACAAACCACTTCATCAAAAAAAATCCAACCCTGCATGCTTCAAGATTACAAATGTCCCAGTAGATAAGCTGAAGTACTAATGCACTGGAGTGTTGCTCTGAGAGCAGAAAGAGACTGTCAGCTGACCTGAGCATCTGTCGTCTGATAGCAAGTAACTCAAGAAATCACTTTAATGGACTTTCATTTAATGTAGATAATGGAGCTGGTATTTTGTGTCACATTAACCGCCGACAACGTCTGACCTCAAGTTAGCGGTGCTACGACAGTTATGTCCAAAGTCCGGCCCATGGACTAACTGTTGTACTTGAATACGTTTTGTACGGCCCAAAAATGTTTGTTTTACTTGTTTTTGTTGTTTTACTTTTTATCAGGGACCCGAATAATCAGTGTGATTTTGACCCAGTGTATTGTTGTGTAACGCTAATTTTCTATCAATATATTGATATTTTTCAAGTATGTGTATAAGCAATTATTTCTCCTTTTTTGCTTTTTTGGGAGCACATTTCTTTGCGTTTTTATCAACTATCAATACCTGACAGAATAAGTTTTTTTTTTTCATTTCATATATATTTTAATAACAACTTAATCAATGAATAGAACTTAACGTGAACATAAACAACAGAAGTGTAATTTAGTTTGTCTCTATTTATCTGTACAGTACGTCTGCATCTGTCTACTGTATTCACAGACTAGTGCATTTACATTTAACATTTTATGGCTCTTTACATTCTAACGTGTTCTAGTGTAGGTGGGCTACACCATTTGTTGTCGCTAATGTGCGACAGGTCAGTCGTTGCAGTCAGTGTGAGGTCTCTGTTGTCTTCTGTGTGGTTGGCAAAACAAATTTGTTCCAATACGGTCCCCTACTGGATTGAGTGTGTAAACATATATAATGAATATACAGTAGATAATAGGTAAAGCTCAGCAGTACAACATTTGTTCAAACCTGCAGAACAAAACACCGGGATGAACCAAAATGTTTCATCTTGCCTCTGCTGTTGTTCATTCATCTGGTGAACCCATCGCTGTCAGCACTGGGTGAATCCTAATGAGACAGAAATGTGTCATATTTACTGCACAATGAGGGTCACCGGCAAACTTTCTCTGCAAAATGAAACTATTATCTCCAACTAGACACGCACTGGGCCCAATCTAAATAAATAAGACCACACTTATCTGGTGGCCGGCGTGATTACTGTAGCCCACGTCCAAATTGACAGTCTTATCGAGTTAGAGTGATTTCAGCCCAGTGAAGACGGCAGATGAAAGTCAAATGATCTTTAAATAGTGGTAGAAGATGGCTGCTGGATAAGTGGTTCCACAACTGTTTTGATCAATGAAGCGTGCATTCAATATAGTTCCTATTTAGATGTGTGAGATAAACTTAACTGCTCCTCCAAATGATTCATAAATTATATTTCCTTCAGTACAAGATAATGAGTTTGTGGCCCTGTGAATCCTTAACACTGGGATGTGTGGTGCTCCAGGAAACACATTTGAACATATACACAAGAGTAAGTCTGAAGTTCTGAGAGCAATTCTTAAACAGACAGTTATTTTTGAAGAAATGCAATTTCTCAGAATGATTAGTTATTAAAATCCAACACTTGAAATCCAACTTTTTAACTAACCTTCATATACATCTCTATGCCTTCTCCTCCTTGTTTCTTTGTTTTTTATATTTGATTTGTAGGATCAAAGTAGGGCAGTTCTGTTTTGTATAAAAAATAATCATTTCTTGCACAATAGGTATTGTTTCTAAAGCAAAGGAGGAGTAATTGAAAAAAGCCTGTGTGCGTCATTTCAAGAAAATGCTTTCGCCTCATGTTTAAAAGCCTGTGAATTAAATTTCTGTCAGGTGGAAGCTCCAGCTGTGGAAAATGTCAGCTCTGTTTTCCTCTTTACCAGTCGATGCAACGCTTGTTTAATAGTAATTGGAATCTTATCCCCATGTTTGCTCATCATTTTCTCTGCTTCACTATTCTCAACCTAAACTCCATTTAAGTTTTTAATAACATTTTACAATAGCTCCCATCCAGGTAAACACAATCTGATTACATTGATGGAGTGAAAATGTATGTATGATGATGGTTTATTAAATAGTTTTTCATTTAATTTCAGGACGACCTCAAATTGGGCCGCTTTAATTCAGGCAACCAGATGGCAGCTACAGTGGAGGAGTGGTTGGTGGACATGCTTTCCAGAAGATCCCTGCTATGATCCCAACTGATTCTGCTCTGATGGAGGTTTGTGTGCATGAATTTCTAGGGTCTAGAGTCTAGGCCGTGGGCGTCCATACTTCTTTGACTGGGGAGGTACTATTCAGATCACCAGGCTGATGTGAAAGTTCACAATGAATGTCCAGACTTTACCTCATCTCCATCTTACGACTGTTGGGATTAGCTTTAGCTTTGCTAGTGACCCTGCAAAAGACCAAGTGGATTATGTGGACCGTTAATTTTTGAAGTTGATGGTGGGTTTTTTTTTGTTTGTTTTTATAAAAAACTATATAGAAATGTCCAATGCAAACCTAGCCTAGCCTCTCAATTCTCCAACACAGATACATAAACTTTTCTGACTCTGAATCTGAATTGGCTGGAAAGTTACAGCTTCATAGTCACAGACACAGAAGCACATGACCTATGACCTACCTATGTTATTACATCTGTCATTAAGGTTATTAGTACTACTTAAAAAATTAACATCTTGATCGTGTTGGAAACACAGTATAAATGATGTAAAGTTAAAAACAAAGGCCATGTAAAGGCTGACCTGAGCTTAACCCTGGCCAAGACTTCTGGAATAAATCAGATTATTAAATGACCTCTGCTTTCCACAGTGAAACAATAGGTAAAATATTAATGAATACAATGGCTGATACACATTTTCCATTGCTTTGTTTTGTTCCATTTTTGTTTTATGTTTTTTTTTTCTTTTATCAGCTTCTCCCAGTAATAAAAATAACCTCGGTCAAATATCTGAATTACTTAGTGCAACCTCAGATTCTTCCTAAAAAGTTAAGTGCAAACACTGAAGGCCAGAGGACAGTGAGCAAGTTGAAACTATTCTGTGATAGTTTTGGATTTCCTACTCTCTGTAAGCCTCATTGTGTTCTAGGCTCTGCTCCGTTGCCAGCTGCTTTCCAAATGAGGTTATAGTGTTTCCATATCAACTGTAAATTTCAATAATTTGTTGGAGGGGCCTCTCACTGTCAGTTTTTATCATATTATCAATGACGACTCAATTTTCCTTTGCTACTCCGACTCAAGCACCAGCCCACCCTCCCTATTACAGTCCTGTAATGAAGTGCAATGGAGTGGTAATTGGTCCACATTATACCAGATCAGGTAACATTAGACTTATTTTCTTATCACAATGAGACCTGCTGGTGACTCTCAATGAGAAACCAAACACAGTTCCTTTCTTATGCAGGCTATCGTCCAAATAACATTTCAGCCACAGACCATTTCCCCATTTCAGTTTTCCATTTCAAGATTACACTCAAGGTCCTTTGGTTTGTCCTTTTTTTTCCAGGTTTCCTCCTCTTTGAATTCACTGAACGGCCCCAGAAGCAACACAGATATACGGTGGAGCTTTCCTGAGATGAGGACGTACAGTAAAAGAGAAGGTAACATGAGCGCCAGGTCTGTGATATTACAGTGAATGTACACAACCTGCCCTCTGACCTGCAGCACTCGCTGCTCCCTCACTCCACTTCTGATTTTTCCATCTTATTCTATCTTAATGGAATTACAGGATATTCAGAATGAACTGCCATGACCTTTTATGAGCTCATCAAATTGTTTCAAAATGCTGCTATTATTTAAAATATGTTGGCATTTTGTCAGTTCCTAAAAATACACGTAGTGGAAACGTGCAGTAAATGACAGTAAATGGGGAAACATTATGTGGGCAAATGTAGTTCCTGATAACAATGCATATGTGTCTGAGCTGCAGGAAATTCCGTGTCATCCGTGTCTATGGGTTAATTCCCTTTCACAATAACTGTCCCCCGGTCACTGATGTTAGACCATTACTCACAGTGTACTGTTTGTATGTTGAGGAATGAGCTAAACACCAAAGTATATTGTAACACAGAGCATGCAGGAATTTCCTATTGAAAAAGTGAATGTAATGCAAAATATAAAATACATAAGCTTCAGACCTGTTCTAATGAGGAGACATAAGGAACTGTAAAGTATTAATCTCCAACTAACAACTCGCAGATCAACATTTAAGATCACTTAAAGGAGGAATTTAATAAAACGTGGTTTATGTCAGCGGCATTTCAGATAAGAGAGGCAGCTTTTATTTTTGATGAGTTAAGCAATGAGTTTGAATAACAGTTGTCAGATATACTTTTTTTAGTAAGAGATTAATTAATTAGTTTATATATATATATATTTATATATATACACATATGTATATACCATTGCATTTTGCATGATCTAATTCTCAAGAATGAACAGGTTTTAGTTAACAATATTTAAATGCAACGATAATTCACAATATCAAATCTCTTCTTCAGTACATTAAAGGGTCACACAATATATTAAACATTTTATATAAAGCACATTTGTATATGCATTTATGGATTGTCTGCATTTTAACATCAGCTTCTATCTAACTATTGGAGCAGACTTGTTTATGTTTTATTTAGAAAAAAAAAGGAAAAATAAACCTAATTGATGTTGAACTGTTTAAGGGCGTGACGTTGTACAGTTTCCACTAAATAGGCCAAACATTGACAAGTGGTGTGTCATGTGGTACAACATAACAAGAGTCTGTCCAGGTACAATATTTATATAAATGATAGTTTGCTGGAATATTTCTGTCTCCGATGCCAGTGCAGTGAGTCTCACACAGCTGCTGGTCTATATGTGAACCTTAATGTCAGGTCTGTGCTGTGCACTGACGCACGCTCTTGGGCACAGTCGCTCCGTGTGCTGCAAACACACAGGGCCATAAAAAGACAGGATATTGGATAACAAGGTTAAAATAGGACCGAAACTATTCTGTTATTAAACTCAGGCCACAGGGATTTGATTTGAGCCACCTTAAAGACAGTGGTTTCAAGGGATTCCAAACAAAAGGTAACGGGCCGGTCATGCTTGTGGTAGCTAATGGCAGAGTTAGGAGAAATTAGGAGATTCTTTTTCTGCAGGAAATTGTACTTAAAGACAGGTCATGGATCACCCTGCTCCTCAGAAGTCTGAGGTTGAACTTTTGCGGCGGCCATTAAAGGTTCTGGCTGTAGTGAGAGGTCAAAGCAGAAACAAAACTAATTCAGCTTTATAGAAAAAGCAAAGCAGTGCAAATTGATTTGGGGGCTGAAAATTTGTGGTTAGACAAACGAGGAAATGCTTTCCTAGGACCTGAAAAGCAAAGACAAGACAAAACCTTGTAGAGTAGACCCAAATCCCGAGGGAAAGGTTTTGAAATATGAGGCCCAGAGGAAAGCTTCTGGCTGCAGCTGAAAGTTAGATTTTTCTGCCACAGATGTTTTGTGGGTTGATTTTGTTGATTGCAGTGTGTTAGAGAAAAAAAATGGTATATATAAAATACCACAGAGGAAGAGACAATGGAAGAGGTGTTATCTGGGTGAAAAGTTCTCATCAGTGCATTTCTAATGCTGCTCTTCTGGTTTTTAATATTCTTCTGCCCATGCTTTTGTTCATTGGTTTATTTTAACAAGGCCCAAAAAATATTATTAATAAACATTGTAGAAATGTTATTTAAGTTTGTCAAGATGAAGTTGCAACGTATCTCTGATTTAGGAACATTAAATAAATACTTTAGTAAGTGTACCGAAATATTCATTTTGCGTTTTATAAATAGCACGTATCTTCAAGTTTTAGTCTGTAGAAAAGGGTTTTATTTCGATATGTATATGAGGATTTGCTGCCCTCTTGTGGACATTAAAATGTGTCTCATATCTCTGAGCCATTGGAATAGTGTTATTGTGGGTAAACTTGTTGAGCCTTTTGCAGTGGGCCCATGAGGTGAAAGGGTATTTTGATGTTAATATTTAGAAGGAATAGAGTAAAATTAGCGTTAGTTAAGAGTGAAAGTATCTGTATATTTGTAAAGGTTAAGGTTTATGTAAAGTGGAAGGTGTGCATTATGTCTAGTGCTCAAGTATTCAGTCAACCTAAAAACCTAAAAGTTTTTCTGACTGGCTTTTTTTCCCCCCTCCACTGTTAAACATTGCCAGACAGAAACCACCTACCACCTGTCTACACAATAAGTGTGAAACAAGGAAGCCAAATGTAGTGTGTCTAATAACATTCACATACCTGACTAAGTGAAAGTACCCACTTCTGAGTACAACAACAGAAAACTCTACTTTTAGTTGTGTGTGGGTGAATGTACTTCAAAGTCAGTTTGATCTTGCACCGTAAGCTTAGACTTATTTCAATGGATGTGTACCATTGTGTTTTGAATTTTTTAAAAAATCCAATCCAAAAATACATGAAGATGTACAAAAATAACACCTGCCTCAGTTTACAACCCACTCAATCAAGTCAAACATAAGTCAACTTGCCATATATTATTTTCACAGATATTTTATAAGTAAGTAATTATATAAGTATATAAGTGTACTTGCAAAACCCAAATATTTTTATGTGTGCATCAACTGACACTGAAAGAACTCGTCTTATATGTGTCTATGCATTGACTGGAGATAATGTATTTAGAGTGAATTGTTCTCTACAGCAGAGGTCTTTATCACAGACTCACAGATATAAATATATACTGTATATATGTGTACTTGTATTTATAGTGTGTGTACAGGAGGGCTGGAGGGGGTAGGGAAGGAAGTTTTTTGTCTCTAAAAGATCAGCAGGTTTAGCGTTAACCCAGTTATCAGAACATCAGCATCGGTCTTTCGGCATTATGGATGTTGTAATCTTGACTCATTCAAATGTAGTCACTCAGTTCCACACTAACTTTGAAATAACTGTTTAAGGAAGTGGAAAAAGGAGAAACATCTGAAACAAACAACCCACAAACCTGTGTTTGCACATATGCATTGTTGCTGAGTTTTCCTTTGCTGTATGAACTGCAGGTTTACATTTTCTACTTGAACCTTTTCAATTTTCTATCCAGAAATGTGTGTGTGTGTATGTCTGTGTGTGTCTGTGTGGTGTTTTGACACAACACCAGTGCAGTTTCTCGCTGCTTCAACAGTTTCAGGAAGTGGGGCAGTGTCAGAAAAAATCAGGAAATTAAGTGTTGTTATAAATACCCCCGAGTGAAAGAGGAGGTCTGGGCTCACACAGTCACAGTTAAAGAGAGGAGAGCAGAGAAAGTAGCAGAGGACAGTGGACTGAAGATGCTCCTGTGGGATGATTAAGGACACATGTGAGGGTTCATACCATAATGGAGGAATTCGCTGAATCAGGTGAATTAGAGTTTTCTTCTTTGCTTTGTTTAAATGTGAGGTCACTTTTAGGTTCCATGTCCAGAACTGTTCTTTCTCTTCAAACTAGGACAAAACTGTTTGGTTGACGTATGTGAACGATATATTCTAATATTCTGAAATACTTAGGACTTAATACTTAGAAGTACTTCTTTTACTTAATCATAGGCTGTGATGTATATGAATTTCACAGAAAACCCATGTCTATATGTAAAGAGGAAGTAAGAAACGAACTTTCCTGTAAAGCTATTATGGGTTTGAGCTAATGTGAAAAATGTACAAATGTGAATGATCAGTGGTAGCAGTCCATTAATGAATAGATGGCAGGATCCTCTGCCCTGCTGTCAGTGGGGACTTTGATGAAGGTGAGCACTGGTGTTGGGTTTGGTTTCCAGTGAGCGTGTGCGTAGGTGAACTTGACCTGATTAAACACTGTAATGAGTCAAACAAAATTACTATGACCACTGTTGACTCTGTGCCATGTTTGCACAGAGACCTGTTGACTATGCGCTGGGATAGCAAACAATTTGGACATTCTGGAACCACGTTCACCTTCACATTCTATCTCTGTGGTGGATCCATACCAGAACAAACAGGAAAATCCAACTCCTAATCTGTCACCAGTGTTATTAATGTAATATTTGTGCTGATCACAAAATTCAGCTGCAGTAATGGGGCTGAATCAGTGAGGCCTAGGAGTAAACAATTTCAATCTTTTTTTGCTTTTTTTAGTCTTGAGCTGTAGCCAAAGCTACATAGTCCATCATGTAGCAGGATAAATTGACTGACTGCTGTAGCACTAAAAAACAGAGAGGATTGTGGAAAAACTCAGGTTCTGTTGTTGATGTTAATGTAAAATAAAATAGCTAATAGTTATTAGTAAAGTTTTGTATTGACAACTGACTACTATATGAGAATGAGTTTGACACCCCTGTTGACTAGAATCTAGTTAGTTAGTTAGATAGATTAGTTAACGTACAGTACAGTACGTGTGTTACACCTGGGCCTTGTTCTGAGGATGTAACACCGACCACATATCCACCCACAAACTTTCTGTCCTGAAACTGTACATCAAAAAACATTTCATATCCTGAAACTTCAGTCAAGTTTCTCTTTTACTTTTGCAGGGTTCTTGTGTCACATGTCACGTCTAACACTTGTACACTGTCCATTGAAGGTTTCCACAAAGACTGCCCTCAATGTCCACCCTCAACTGTACACTTTGTTACCATTTGTGTTCTGTTTGTTTTCTCCTCAGACACGAACCCCTCAGCCCATGAACTGGTTATTCTACACACATCCGAGGCGCAGGAATGGGCCACTTATTTGCAACACACCTTAAAGTCTTCCAAGAAATTTCGAAAGTTTTCTATTTTGCCCTTCGCAGTGGACTCCACCGATCAGCTCCATGGATATAGCTTTGAACACTTCCAAAGCTGCAAGTGCATCGTGCTGCTGCTTTCAGGGGCTTTCCTGGACTTTCTCTATCAGTCTGAGCTGCAGGGGGCGCTTCAAGGACTCCTCTATCCGCCACACAGAGTGGTGGTGCTGCTGTGTGGTGTCACAGAAAATGACATATCCACAGTAGGATTCCAAGACTGGCAGAGCTGGAGAAAAGTCTTCGCTGAGGATGAGCCAGCTGTTTACGTCAGCACCATTTTGGATTCTATAGCTGACGGTATGGAAAATAAATTAAATCATTCTTATCATCATATAATGTTTATTATCAATCCTAACAAAAAGTGATAGCCCTTTGTAAAAATCTAACTAAAGTTTTAAATCACGTCTTATTTTTCAGGCAAAAATAATTTGGTATTTTCTCCCAGGAACTCATTTCCATTCATTTAAGGCTCCAGCTGTTTCAGGAGTGAGCCAGACGATTCATGAATCCACTGACTCAGACAGGGTTTTTTCAAAAGCCAAAGAATTTCAGTGGAGTAATTCTGTGGTTTACCCTCACCAACAGGGCCAGATTTTATCACTCATTTTTCGGGTGCTGATTTCAGTGAGAAATGTTAATGTATCATTATTTATCATCACATTTCACAGGTAAAAAGTCTTACGTAGACAAAAAACAAGCCACAATGTGTAGGTTGGCGTCTGCTAAAGGTCCAAAGGTCATGCACATTCAACAGGATTTTCTGCCCTTGAACACAATGCACAGAAATGTTTCCTGATTTTTGTTTTTTACAATTATTAAACGTGGTCATGTTTAAAAGGGAGGATTTGCCAAGAAAAAAAATGTTTTAAATCTAAAGAGAATTTGCCAGGAGTCAGCAACATTGTTGAAAATTACAAAAAATGTTTTACAAATTATTTGTTCGCAAATGTTTTGTTACTGTATTGTTTTATTGCTAAAGGTGCAGGGGGTGTGGGAGACAATCCCAGCCGTCATTAGACATTGGAAGGGCACAACTGTGGACAATTCACTGGAGTGTCCCTAAAATATATAAATGATGATTGACGGGGTTTTTCTTTTTTGTCCATAGGCAAACAAGTAGAGGCCAAACATAAAGAAAACATAAACGCACCACAGCAGCACACGGCAGAACCAGCAGCATCAGAACGTGTGCACACTGATGTCACAGACAGTGTTGTGTCAGTGGTGCAACATCAAACCGCCGTGAGTCAAGAAGAGCCTGAGGATCAGGTGAATCCACAAACTGAGGAACTCAGAAGTGCTTCGTCTCAACTCAGCTGCCTCACTGTTCAACCAAACAGAGTTCTCTGTGGAGTAAGGCTGGTATACAGTCACTGCAGTAAACAGCTTCTTTTTTAAATGTTGTTTTAATACTTGATTCTGTTTTTTTGTTGAAGGATACAGAAACACTCTACATCATTCTAACAGAAAAATTAGACGATCAGTCGACCCCTGAG
The DNA here is from genome assembly GCF_000523025.1 of Cynoglossus semilaevis. NCBI lineage: Eukaryota > Metazoa > Chordata > Actinopteri > Pleuronectiformes > Cynoglossidae > Cynoglossus > Cynoglossus semilaevis. The sequence goes on along the minus strand of NC_024318.1, from coordinate 10,867,066 downwards.
TTGGAGTTTTCATCTGAGAGCGGAGAAACAACACGGGTCCCAGCGGCTGTGGAGAATCAATACACTTTAAGTGTTGCTGCACCAGGTCAGAGATGTAGTTGTACTTCAGGGCTGGTACTGTTTTACTGAGTTTTCAAACGTCCTGTAGCAGAAGTCATTGAGAAATGCCCTGATTATAAATAACGAACAGAGCCAGGTCTCATGTTGTGTTGTTGTGTCCTCCGTCAGACATGCCTGAAGGTGAGGTTTCACTCACCATGCACACTGACCATGTCTGTGTCCACCTGGGGTCAGTTACATACTACACCAGAATGAGTGAAGTCAGTCGGTGTCTTGGTTGCGCCTCTGATCCCGTTGACTTCCTCTGCCAGGTGAGACATTATGTCACATAAGTTGAAGTGTTAGATTGTTGTTCAGATTACTCACCGCATGTGTTTTAATTCCAGGCTTTTAACTTCACAAACAACGCCACCGAGTTAGTGGACGACATGTTGACAGACTCGTTAAATTCCAGGATGCCTCCAAATAGTTTTCAGGTCTTTGGAAACAGACAGATTGAAAAAGACAACATGGCAGCATGTCAGTACACAGACGTACCTTTATTTATCTGTCCATTCATCTGTACTACAGTACATGTAGTTTTTACTCTGTGGGTTTTGAATTGTTTTACCTATTGATTTCTGTGCAGATCAGCGTGACCTGGAGCTTCCCACGCTGCTTCACTTTGCAGCCAGGTATGGTCTGAAGAAGATGATGACCACCCTCCTCCAGTGTCCTGGAGCTATGCAGGCGTACAGTGTGATGAATAAACACGGCGACTACCCAAACACCCTGGCAGAAAAAAGTGGATTCCCTAATCTCAGAGATTTCATGGACAAATTTGTTGTAAGTTGAGTCAAAAGGTGCTGTGGTTTTATTTGTTTTATGCATTTCAGACAGTGTGTCTGAAATGGGCCTGTTTTGCTCCAGTCAGTATGAGGCAGGGTAGGTTTCTCTATTTTAATTTGAAATAGATTTTGGTCAAGTTGACAAATTCTGAGCTGCATTTCTGATAATTTTGTAAACATGTGGAAGCTTTTAAATGGCTAACCTGTGAGCCTAGAACACATTTTGGCAAAACATGCTCTATATCAGCGGTTCTCAAACTGTGGTACGTGTACCGTCAGTGGTACGTGAGCGCTCTCTAGTGGTACACAGGGGAAATTCATATTTTCACGTTTACATTTTCAATTGAATAAATCTGAAACATACCATGCACAATTAATACAACATTTAAACATAAACATCTTTCTAAACATTTCAAAACTTCTCTCCTGTGGTGGAAGCTAACAGTGAAGGCCTCTGCTGCTAGATTCTAATGTTGGTCATCGTGGTGGTGCTCAGAGAGCTCAATGTTTTCTCAGGTGGTACAGAGTAAAAAACGTTTGACAACCACTGCTCTATATGATAAAAGACATGGAGATGAATTGGTACCAAAGGCCAAACTTTATATTTACACTCATGTTTGCAGTAAGGGTTTGCTGTTGTTTGGGAATCCTGCCTGTCCTACAGTCAAATCTTGATTCACCATTCAGCCATACTCCCATCACTATGTAGACTATGTCCATAGCAACCGGTTTTAAATTGCCAGAAGTGGTTTTTGTAAGACAAGAGGAACACAAGATAAGGGTTTGGTCTTGTAACACATCTCTTTGTATGTAGGAGACAGCCGACATGATGCAGCAGAGCATGAACACAGAAACGGATGTAGAGGTGTACGAACCAATGTCAGCTCCATCTCAAGATGTGATGATAACAGAGGACATCTATGAGTCCATGCTGGAGCTTAATCCTGAATATGCAGATGACCTGTGTAAGATCTATCTATCTATCTATCTATCTTTTCCATCTTTTCTTCTATTTTTTTTTTAACCAAACCATTAACAATGTCAGTGTTGCCTTTCCATCAGATGAGGTAATGAATGCAGTTGATGAAAATCCTGAAGAAGCTCTACTGAGGACCTTTTTTCAATGTAAACATTTGAATATTTTTATGAACAGTAAGACTTCATGGAGATATATTGTTATGGTGACGTTATTATGGGTTTTATCCCGACAGCCAAACTTGAACACAATGACATTGAAGACCAGTGCGAGCCGCCAAGAAATGAAGAGGAGGAAAAGGGTGAGCAACAAGAAAAGGAGCAGGACGATCCTTACAACTTCTTCCCAGAGGACATCTATGATAGTGTGGATCAAAGCATCACATATAACCAGGTGGTACAGAACCGACCACCAGCACCCATCCCTCGGCCGCAGTCTGAGTGTGAAAGAAGTGAAACCTACATCTCCAGAGGTATCATTCATTTTTGTTTCATTTTTACATATATTATGATTACTAAACTGGAAACTTCATGTTTTTTCAGTGTTTTCACCCCAACGCGACAGTATGGAAATAAAAAATATTGCAGGTAAATATGCAGTACCACCAACACTATTACATGCTTTATTAGATTTTTTCTTTTATTTTTAATATTGAGAAACACTTTTGCACTTTCTCAAAAAAATGAAAACTCATAATTCAAACTACACAGACAGACAGCTTGATACCAACGTACCATGTGACTTGACAACCCCCCTTATCCTACCATTGGATAAGGACGTGATCACCTTCTTAGTTTTACTATAACGACTTTTTTCAGATAAAAAAAATCAGAAATTTTCAGCGGTCAGTCAGAACTGAAGCAGCCTTCAGGATGAAGATGTGAAACCAAAACAGTACAGTTGCTTTTATACTTAACTGATTTGCATAAAGTGAACTGAATGACTGAGATCCTACACAGACACAACTGACTTGAAGACAGTTATTGGTTTCTGTCTTTGTATTGTCTAACCTGAAACCTTCCGTTCCAATGCAGTTCGACCTTTCTCTCTTGCCCCGACTTCTACCTATGACCCCTACTCTGGGATGAAGACCCCAGGACAGAGGCAGCTCATCTCTCTCCAGGAGAGGGTGAAAGTGGGGGAAATCACTGTGAACGAGGCCGTGCAGGAGTTCAAAGCCTGGTCACTTGACCACGAACGGAGGGCACAGTCCATACGCTATCAGCAGGTAGGTCGACTGGGGCTGCGTCTGGAAATACTCATGTTGGAGACGGCGTTGAAAGAATAGATCTGAAGTGTTGTGTGTGTGTGTGTGTGCTGTGTTTCCAAAACAGGAAAATCTGAAGAGATTAAGAGACAGCATCACCAGGCGCCACAAGGAGAGAGACAAGACGGGAAAGGAGTTTGGTAGGATACGTTGACGTTTAATCCCCTGTGTTCTAACATGGAGTAGAGATCAATGTGTGAATGTAAAAATTCACTCACAGTCGAGTGATGAGAGAAAATAGACCAGACCATGATACAAAAACACACGTTTTGTTTCCCCATTCTCAGATTTGGAGATTAGCGCTCCGATTCAGAGGAACTCATTCTGGGGCATGAATACAACCACGGAGTGTGCAGTGTACGATCCGTCGCCCAGGCAGGTGGCTCCGCCCCCTCCTGCCACTAACACTATCCAGAGAGGAAGCTGGAAGACAGGAAGCACCTCCAGCACATCCAGTAAGTTTTGAGAGATGATTTCTCTTTGAAGTGCTGTACATTTAAATTGAAAATCTTCTTTCGTTGCCAACTAGCAAGTTAGTATTTAGAAAATACTTTTGTCCGTTCGATTAGCTCCAAGAAATTAACTGTGATTGTGAAAAGTAAAACAGCAAGATCTTATAGATAGACATGTTTGGTTTAAAATATGTTTTTAACTACATTTTGACATATGAAACAGCGAATCTAAAGTCATTCTGAGACTTTCAGTTACTGTGTAAACCGGAGGTAGGTTTACTTTCAAATGTTGCTTCAACAGGTTTTAATTTTAGGTCAGTCAAAATACTGATGTTTACTCTATTTGTTCATCTTTGCTGAAAAAAAAAGGTAAAATAAAACATTAAACAGCTCAACGTTTTATGTAAAAAGCTGTTGAAAAAACTGTGAGAGACGGGGAAATTAGATACAATCATGAAAGTAAAAGTAACAATGACTGACCCTGGGTCGTGACATTTCTCATGTCTTGTTCCCGGCCTTGTCATCAGTGCATTGTCATTCTGAACAGTACTGACTACTTTTTAGAAGATGTCTATGAAGATTCCCAGTCATCCAGATCATGATCATGGTTGAAGAGTTCTGTTTGGCAACTTTTCTGGAACAACTGACAAACTGGTACTGGTAAGATTCAAGAAGCCTCTTCGATGAGAGGTGAAATGTCTTCTTTTAAAAAATTCACATCCAGTTTCCTAACAGAACTCTTCAACCTTAACTTTAGAAGATATTTTTATCACTGTGTTGATTGTCATGCCACCACAAAGATTTAAAGAACGCCACGTCTTTACTGTTTTATCGCTGTTCTAGGTACTGAGAGCAACAGACTCAGTACTCACAGTACTATCAGCTACAGCAGCGGGACAGAGCCGGATATAGAGGTAAGTCTAAAGTGAAACCAATGATTTGTTTGTTTTTTTTTTAGCTTCACAGTTTACTGTAACCGAGCTTCTATCTTGCAGTCAAATTTTAGTAGCCTCTTTTTTTTCAGCGGTTGTTTTAAAACAGCACACTACAGTGTTTTACAGTAATAAAGCTGCACTGTGTATAAAAATAAAATATATAATAAGAAATATATAAATATATACATATAAACCCATAAATATAAACATTCGTATATAATATATGTCTGTATACACATAAATATTTATATATTCATATATATGCAAACACATTTATTTACTTATATGTATACATACAGCTAACAACAACTGACAAAATACACTACTGACTACATCACCATGCTTCAACACATGCCCATACAGATGTCCTACAGGGGCTGGTTATTATTTTAAAACAATTTTTGATTTTTTTTTTTTTCATGTTTTAAGGAAGAAAACAAAAAAAAATATTAACCTGTGTTTATATGTGTATTTTTGAGCTCTAACCTTTCTGTAACAGTAGGACAGAAAATCAACGGGTGACTTTCCCCCGTTTCATACCTCCACCAGTGGCAGTACTTTGTACTAATACCACTCAGTTCTCTCTGATATGAGAGCTCTCACTATTACTCTTACATCTATTCATATCACCAAGTCATCTGTGTTTGTGAAGTCCTGTGAAAAGCTGTGTGCAATGGTGGGATTGTGACTGTTACCAAAAGTCCAAGAACTATAGTGCAGGTGGTTGAATGTTTATATAATATGGGTATTAAAATATTATATCATCTGTCACTGTTAGTTTCTTATTTATGCCTATTCTTTCTGTTTTACTCATTGTGCTTTTTTTTTAAGGACACTCAAGAAAATCCTGCTCCGCCACAGCTACAACGTCGGCGGCGGACCGAAGTACCACCTGCCATGCCTCCACCCAGGATCCCTCCACGTGTCCCAGAAAGGTCAGTCCATCTGTCGAAATGTGAGCTGTTAGCATTAAAATTAGGGTTGTGAAAAAACAGTATCTTTTCCCTGCAGTGAATCTCACACAGAGTAGAAAGAGGAAATGGTACTGACTAGTGATTTGAGACTGTCAGTGCAGACAGGAAACCAAAGTTAAAAAAAATGCAAAGACCTTTTTTATTTTTTTGTAAGATAACATCAAAGTGATGTTTCAGCTGCTGACCTCTCTACCTCTCCTTCTCAGGGCGCCAGACATACTGGTGAATGAGCGCTACGTTTCCTATCCTACACGAGCACTGCCTCACGTTCCCTCTAACAGACAGTCACAAACAGCGCCTCCTTTACCTCGACGCCCGAGGTGATCGGCACAGCTTCACTGTTGAATAAATAAGAAGAAGAAACTGTCATTTCCATTCATGTCCCTGAATGTTTTCATGTCTATGAGTGGGTTAAAACTCATTGGTTGCATGGTTGCAGGCCGCTGTGTTAAGATTCCAACTGCTTTTGTCCACCTGGCACTGAAAGGTTTATACATTATAATGGGTTTAGTTAAGACCTCATCACACTGACCTCTGTCCTGCAGACAGGTTTCCTATTGGACATTCCTGGCTGTCAATCAAGGACTTCTTCATGTTTCGTATCAGGTACAGTTTGAGTAACATGTGGCTATACATGTACAACCTTTAGCTTAGCTTAATTTTTTTTTAAACATTTGAAGCCACTGTGGCCTAACCCGTAGCCATTGTTCTGTCATTTTGAAGTTTGGTCTTTTTTGGACCTATTTTTAAAAATATTTTGTGAAATTTTGAGCTTCGTATGTAGCGTGTATTCAGCTAAATTCCTGGTGTCCTGGAAAAGGTTTCAATTTAGCTTTAGTAGCTATCTCTGGCATAAATTGACCTTTTCCTGTGCTGAGAATTAGCCAGCTTTTACTGTTTGACCTTTAGCTGTTATTGGCTAATGACAACTTTTTGTTTATATGGTAAATTTTTCTTCTTTTTTTTTTTTTTTTTTGTTCATTAAGCTTTATTTCTTTTAATTCCTGGTTCTACGGCCCATTTCACTATCATTGAAATAAGTCATTATGGTGTGAAGAAGTGTGAGTTAGATAGACAGACAGGAGCCCAACTGTTGATTTTATTATGAACACATGTTTATAAAGAGTAACACACATGTTTCACTGGGCCATTAACTGCCTCACTGCTGCCTTCACTGACTTCCTGTTGTTTTCTTTGAACTTGGTGTGTTCATATTTACATGTATATTCATAGTGTAGAACCTATACTGCTGCAAGACAGGGTTTTTGTGTATCTTTCTATTTAATTCTTAGAACATGTGTGTAAGTTGTCTACCGTAAACCTCATCGTTGTGTATAAAATAGAAAGGACATTTGAGGCTGTTATGCATTTACATACTGTATACACTGTCTAATTATTCAAAATAAAACGTTAGTATAATTTAAAAAATAACAATTTTAATATATTTGATGTTTTGTGGTGGGTCTCTTACCAGGTTATATACAAGGGAAAGTCAGCCTCGACTTTCTTTGTATATGTGTTTCAATATATATATTTTTTTTTTGTGTAGCATTCGTAGTACTTATATTTTTGTGCAATAAAACCTTTCGTCGCTTGAGGGTGCTACATGTTCTTTTTTCGCATTTATTTATTATTAATATTTTGATATTTTAGAGTCTCTCTGAATTTTATCTTATTCTTGAAGTCACATTAGTCACATAAATAATGACTCCACTGTTAAATAAATTAAACCTCACACCATGTGTGTTTTGACTTGTATTTTACTGGAGTATTTTGGACAGAGTCTGCAAAGTTTAAGGCGGTGAGGTGTCTTTTTACTTCTGGTTAGAATTTTCAGAGTAAAATCATTACGGCTGACCTTTCATATATTTGTAATCGCTACATAAAAATATAGCAAAAATATAGGGTTCATTTCAAACGACAGCATTAGCTACACGCACCACAATTTAAAGCATTTTTAACATACATTTAATACGAGTTGTTTCATGGCAAAGTTGTTTTAGCCTCGTTTGTGAGAAAGAAGTAGATAAGAAATAAGTTAAAAAAAACGTAAAACGTGGTTTATAAAGGACAGGAAGCAAAGACACAAGGAAAGAAGGTAAAAAAACAGAACTACAAATCGAACTAATAATAATCTATGTAGTCATGTGACATTGATTTTTAACAGACTTTGATCCTTTGTAGTTTATCCATAGGACCATCCATTAAGTTTCAGTACATGGACATAATCTGTAAATCAAAATCAAGGTTGTGGAATGAGAAAACAACCCAAAGAAGAAGACAGAAAAAACAGTGTTAGAGTAAACAGTGTTAGAGTAAACAGTGTTAGAGTAAACAGTGTTAGAGTACCCCAGGTCAGGTTGACGGGTTTGTTTGTTTTATACGCTGTGTTTGCCAAACCACTCAGTTGTAAGTAGCATTGTTTCAGTCAAACAGTCAATAGAATAGCAGTAACACGTGACGACAGCTGAACTCAAAATGTAATTCAATCCGCCGTTTGTGCGTTTATTGTGAAGGACCTGCAGTTCCGGCCCCGGTGCTCGGAGTTTGCGTGTTCTTGACGCAGCAGATGCAGGTTGGCAGGTTGTGAAGTCGCTGACAGTCGGTAAAGGAGAGAGGCTCCGTGTGCGCACAGAAGTATCCGCAGCGGCAGCGGTGAGGAGACTAGCACACTGGATTACCATCACACACAGGTAACAGGCAGCTGCGGCTCTGCTTTACTCCTCTTACTGTTGACTGTTGACTGTTGACTTACTTCATTTATGTCAGCCATCATGTTCACCCCTCATCATTACAGGGCACAGCAGCAGCAGTTGACTTTGGATCATTGAAATGACAACAAAAATAACAGAGAGAGAGAGGGGACACAGAGAGAGGCTGAATCCGCCTCACATTTGTCCCACTGTCAGGTTATTGCCAGTTCAGCAGAATCAGAGCTATTAAAAAGTTCAGCCTGTGACTGAATGCACCTGGCTCTCCAGCAGATGGACAGAAGCAGTGGCTGCTGTGGGACAGTTCACTGCAGCAGAGGCTGATCCACTCACAGTGGGGATGCAGCCCCCCCTCTATACTGTACTGTACATGCTGCACTCTGAGGATGAAAACCAAAACCACAAAAAATGCCCAAGTCAGGGTTTATAAACGTTTAGGTTTCATTATTTTAAAAGCCCATTTCTTTGTCTCTGTCCGTCCTCCTCCAGTGCTGCTGGTGTTTCTTTGAGTAGCCCAGCAGCAGTGAAGGGTTTTACTCTAGTGTCATTGTCATTCAGAGGCTCCTGCCCCTCACGCACGCACTCAGGCTGTGGCATCAGGAACACTGTACTTAATGGAATGCACATTATGCGGCACAGAGGTGCTGAGTATAGTCTAATTATATTGTCATTTTTATCACAGGGCTGTCAGGTCACACTGCAGCCTCCTGTGTCATATTTGATGAGGTTATTTAAAAGGTGAAATGATGATGTCGATGTACTTTTCAGGGCCCGACACTTGCAGGAAGAATGGATGCATACTGTTGAGATGAAAATATTCTTTATTTTTCCACCTACTCTGGGGTCAGTACTTTGAGCAGCTGTGTTGTGTAACTGCAGCAGCAGTGGACATGAATGTTAAACTCAGCGTTGCAGCCTGAATAGAAACAAACAGGTCTGGCTGAAGCCAAATAATGAAGAGCATGTGACACAGACAACTGCCCTATAGTGGAGCAGGATGAAGAGAGCATGTGACACAGACAACTGCCCTACAGTGGAGCAGGATGAAGAGTTGGTTTTTTTGTTTGTTTGTTTGTTTGTTTTTGTCCCTGTCAAATTGACTCTCAATGGTTTTTGGGGCACAGTTTCAGTGCAGGTTTATTTAATGTTGTCTATTTGTCTCATGAGGTTGTAGATATATCACTGATTGTGAAAGCTTGTTTACGTAGGGTTGCCAGTTAGAAACCTAGTCTTGGCAGGGCTGTGGTGTTTTGAGCAAGTGTTGCTGCCCAGTTATATTGGATTTATTGTGACAGTAAGAGTAAATAATCTCAATAATCTGCAAACACTGCTGGCATTTGGAAAATGTTAATTCTTGTGAACATTTAAGTCTAAGCTTTAGGTGTTTTTAAGCAAACATAGATAAACGTCGGCTACTTTGGTTATAGAGACAAAATACGGTTAATTTCACATGAATCTTTTACTTTTTTTGGCTAACATTTGGTGTCATTGGCGACCAAACCAAGGTATTTGTTTTAGTTTATTTTTAGTTTTCAACTATTTATGAAAAAAACCACATGTACTAAATTATTCTACAGTATGTTCTGTACTTTGACTCATTTGACATGGAAATCTCTCTCTGAAGTGAGTGTAGGTATGTATGGGAGCCTGTGTTTACTGTCAGACTCCAGAGATATTTCACTTTTTTATTTTACTCTAAAAATGCTACCATTTGACTTTCTAAGGTGATCGGTTGATTATTTCGCGTTACGATGTTTTGAAGGTTTCCACCTGCGACGACCATACAGTGTGATTGATTTTATTGCTAATTGCAAAAGTGGAATATTTGAGAAGCAAATAAGCAGAAGGCGGAATAAATATAAATATGTGGTTTTGAAGTTGTATAGTTTGAAATTCAGTAGCTCCTTCAGCAGTGAGTTGTTTCTCTTCCTCTCAAATATTGTGCATTTGTCTACATGTGTATTTCATTCAGAATTTTTACTACAAAGGACACCTTTTCCTTTTTTCTCTCCTCTCTGTAACGTTCTCTGTGTAACAGAACACAGCATGGACCTGATCAAATATTAACCCCAACACAAATAATTAATCAAAGAGCTCCAAGGACGGAGTGGAAGCGTTCAGACTGATTTCCTCAAAGCTGCCGGTTTCACTGTTCAGGAGCACACACGTCATGTTTCAGAATTTCAGGCTTGTGTCACATCTTTGTACTGGACGCAGCTGTTTGAGATACAGTATCTGGACAGTGTTTGTTCAGAGGGAACACAGGACGTCCATTAGTTCATGTCAAAGGACTTTATGTTTGTTTAACAAAGCCACGGGGAGCTGCTATTAATTTTGTTTGTAATTACACAGCTTTTGCGGTTTTACTGAAACTCCTCGGACCTCTCTGGAGCTGCAGCATGTGCAGTACTAGTTTTTCAGGCTCACATGATTATTGACTTAGCTGTAGTCAAGCGTCAACGAGAGCAGCCTCCTGTTTTACTGCTCGTGAGTGAAGGAGTTGACAGTGTTTACACAGAGACAGAGTCAGCTCTGTGTGCCTAAATGGAACCCATAGTTTAAAAACAATGAGCTCTTACACATGGGGAACATCTAGCCTGGTTTATTATGACCTATCTAAAGCAACATGTTCAAACAATGTAGTTTGAGAGCACCTTTTCTGGAGCAGGACGAGTGTGGGTTTCATCCAAGAGTCTTCTCTTGTCAAATAAAAAAAAAAAATCAAATTAAAAACTCCATGTTTTGCAACACGTTTCTAATATCTCCAGGTCTAGTTGAATGTCCTCACTAAACAGCCCAAAATGTTCAATAATTATATATATAAATATATATATATATATATATATTTATACATATATATATAATTTTAAAAAATGCAACAAGTAGGACAAGAAGAATGTTGTCCACTTTATAGCACACCTAGAACCTAGATCCTTAAGTTCCAGGTACACTTTAAGGCCTTTTCTTTAGGGCACGTACTATTGTCCAATTAAAATACTTTTCAGGTATTACCATTAGGGAAGTGCTCTTAGTGCCTACTACTGTCCATTGTCCCTTACAGTAGTTTCTGTGCAGTAGTTAACATGCCTTAAATGTCCTGAAGTGACTTTTACAACACTGTGCCGTCCCACTCTTCAGCTTCTGGTTAAAAAAGCTTCAGAACACCTGGTTGTCTTAAGGTCAACTGGTAACCTGCAGAGGAATAATGAAGCTGCAGGTTTGGACTCAGAGCAGAGCTGTTAATATTTTATGGGCCTTGTTCAGAGCCACATTACTCTGATAACCCCCTCCCTGACCCCCCTCACCATCCCCAGATTTGAGCAGAGTGACCTTCAGGGACATAAATCTCTCAGATGAACTTTAAAGATTTGCCAAAAGCAGCAGGTCTCCAGAGAACAGCACTGTTTGGCCAAAATGATCTCCATCTAATTAAGAAATACGACACTTAGAAACTTCTCACATAAACATTGTGACAGCATTTAAAAAATATTTTTAGCATCATATACCAGTGATTGTTTGTATGTTATAAACTCTAAATGGATCCATTAATGAACTCTCTTTTCAGTTTACAAAACTGACTAAATGTTACCAGCATGAACATTGACTTAAATGTTAAATATTCACTTTTTAAAGCACTGTTTAGCCTGAAGGTCTAAAACAGGTCTCCCCCAGTCCAAGATGTTTTTGTACGAGTGAACTGCAGTGAATGTTTAAAAAAGACTTCTTTAGACAACACCCACAGGAAGGTTCAGAGGGGTTGGTACGGTGCAGTGTGATTTGGGTGGCGGTCATGGAGACTGCTGCCCCCGCGACCCGGTAACGGATAAGCGGATGAAAATGGATGGATGGAACATTTAGCACAACGTTTTATTTTAAAGTCAGGGTATACAGGATTTTTGTAAACACAGGTCGTGTACAGCAGCTCCCCCTATCTTTCCTGCAGAGTGTTGGAAACAGTTTAAATGCTTTAGGTCTGTAACATATGTGATCAGAGTGGATTGTGAAATTTAAATCTTTGACATGAAGCGGCGTTATTATAAAAAAAAACACCTGACATTTGTAGGATGCATTCATCCAAATATTTTCAACTTGAATGTTTAGTGTCTTTTTAGGCTTAAATTTTTCAGTTTAGCCTTTGAATTCTGAGTAAAAAAATGGCTTTGACTCAAGATGTCTTTGATTTGAGTTTCTATTATATAAATATTTTGTCTCTTTTTCAAAGCATCTGGCCTTTACAGTACTGTGATTTTGAATATTTGAATTTGAATATCAACAGCGTCATCGATGAGACCCCGTTGCAGCCACAGGTATTATTGTCTGTGTTGTATTTGTAACGGGTGGCACTGACCAGGCCGGATGTTTGAGCCAGACACCAGGTTTCTGTTTTCACTCCACGTTAATGTTGCAACAGGTCGCTTAGCAACCCCTCCACCCTCCTGTCCCCCTCTCGACTTTCTCCAGCTGCTGCCGCCATTGGCTGAAGTGGCTGCTCAAGTGGAGTGTTGTGCTTTGGATTTTTCAAGGTATGGTGACACAAAGACGCCCCTCGGTCCCCGCGCCACCGGATCATCAACGCATGTAAACACAGCAGTGAAAAGGAAATTTATGCCGCGGTGATGGATTTAAGAGTCAGCCCACAACGCCTCCACCTTCACCCCTCCTCCCCTTCCCCCAAAGGCTCCACCCTTCTCTGCTTTGCCTCACTCAGTGTGTGTGTCATCATCTGATGGAAGACAACAGCATTGTGACAGTTGTTGGCAAATATTTTAATGAGAAACAGCATATGTTTTGAATCCATCCTCACACAAATCAGAGTGGAATTGTTGAGTGACACTAACGCAGCGCTGCTTTAAAAGGACAAGCTCGAAATGCTGTAAACGGAATACCTGTCGATCTTAAGATACAGCACATTTTTTTCTTTAATCATGTTATTGGATCAAATCCTTTGTGTTTCCTGCATTTGTGCTTTTAAAGTCAGATAAGTACCTTTGTCTGCAATTCTGAACTGGTTGTCTGCTAAAGTATAATGCCGAAGAGAGGTGGGTCGTCACCATTTGCGCAGTCACAGAGGCATTAATATAGCAGGCCAACAGTGCCCGAGTGAATGAACAGGTGGAGTTATTTTGTTGGAACTGTTTTCATCATAGTTGGAATTTGTTGGAATTTTGACATTTTATTAAAATGTTGCACGGGGCTGTGTGAAATCAGAGGCATTCTTTGTTACTGAGCGTCGCCATTGTAAAAAAGTGTCTGTTTCTGTTTAGGTGGAATGTCAGAACTCCTAATGTGTGTTTTAGAGAAATATTTTAAGAAGTACAGGATTGCGCTAACTGTCTGCATAGAAGGCCTGCTTAGCATGCTTGCTAGCAGGACAAAAACAGTCAGACCTCAGTGTCCCAAAGTAATGACCAGCTAAGTCTGGTCATTACCTCACATGCTACTTGATAGTGTTAAAGTGAAGCATTTTTGGTATTACCTATTTCTTTCTAAATGTTGTTATCCAACAGGACTACTGTTTAACGTTAGCTTTTTGACAGTAAACTAATGTTGTATATTCTGCGGAGGTGAGACTCACTCTGTTGGAGTCTTACAACAGTGGTTGCAAATTTAAACACATATCCAGATAAATATTAAACCTAACAATTGAAAAAAGCGAGAGTTCTGCCAGCTAAGGTGTTATTGATGGAGGTGAGTGTGTGTGTGTGTGTGTGTGTGTGTGTGTGTGTGTGTGGTGTCTGAGAGGATTCCTAAAATAGACAGACGATGATTAGGACTCACTGGGGCCCTGCAGCATGCTCAATTCACACGATGGTAACTTCATAGCACTTAAAATTGCAGGATTATCGCACGGCTGTTTGTATTTGACGTTTAGCCGCCATATCCTATGACTCAATTATCAAGTGGCCCTGTCACACGGGCTCTCGGAGAGTTATATTCGGCAACACAACTCAGAGCTTCCAATGAACGGCGAGGTCAAAACATCCAGCAGTGATGAGGAAAAACTTTCAGCACCGCCTCAGACAATGATTTCAATTGTCATTGCAGCTCACCTAATGTGCGCCACCCCCCAATCCCATTATCTGAGCCTGGAGGAATCTGAGGTGCACAGCTGAACTCATTATCTGGTGATGATGCTAAACGCATGCATCTCGTGTGTCATATATTAGAGCTGACCTGTTTTCCAAAACAATTTGAAAACAAAACAATGAATTTGAATCGATACCTTAGGCTTTCGCAGATATATCTTTTTTAAATATTGTGGTCGTTTTAGTGTTCCTCATTTACCTTTTCTTGAAGTCAATTCAACTTAACGTTGTGTTTGACAAGAGAGGACTTTACTTTTAAATAGCATTATATAATTATATGTTGCATGTTTTGTGTGAGGCCTGTCTATCCAGGAGGGGCATTTAGCTTGATTGCTAACACCAAAAAAATGTATCATGTGAAAGCAGTACCTCCTCTTGAGTGACCAACACATGCCCACACACAAAGACATGAGTCGTCAAGTCCATTCCAAAACCTGAACCTTCTCAAACTGAACATATTCCACTTTTTGGATATTTTGAACTCAGTTTGTCCATCCAGCAGCTGTCTCACTTTCTTGCTAACAGCAAAACAACATGAACAACTGTTTGCTATTAGCCTGAGGGGACTGAGAAGCTCCAGAGAAAGTGAGGCTCAGGTAACATACAGTTACATAACATAGTGCTTTAACAACAACAAGGAAAAGTCAGCCATGATATGACACGTCGTTTTTGACCTTCCGTTTGTTTTCTATTAAGCTGCAGTGCATATTCATGAGACTGAAACTTCGATATTTGCATTAGTTCTTACCTTATTATTCAACACTTCCTATAACTAAAGTAAACTCTGAGTTGCATCTCTATGTGAATATTCATGTGAGTGTTTTTCCCTCTCGAGGGCCCAATGAGCTTCACCTGCCCCAGGACTCGTGCCCAAAGCCCTGACTGTGAAGATGCATCAGCCTGGCTGGGGTGTCAGCCTCCTGACATTCTTGTCACAGCGGCTCCAGAAGCCTGGTACACACGTTAGGAACAGCGTGATGCGGCATCACAGTGTGTGTAACAGCGTTTCTGCTGGCTGCGGCTCAGGACACTCTCACTCTCACACTGAGATCTGGCCACTGTCATGTCCAGCAACTGACAGGAGTTTTTACACAGGGAGGGGCATGTTATTGTCCTGCCTTGATCTGATGAAGAGTCTCTTTAGGACAGTTTCTTTCTCCTGTCAGAGTTAGCCCTCCAACATGACAGTGACACAAAAATCCACTAAGGCTCGATTTACACACACAAATGCATGAAGACAGTTGGAGTTCCATGTGTAATTGTCATGACAGTGTAATGTCATTCTTGGGTGACTGCTGCGTGTATACGTTACATACATTTCCTTTTATGCTGCACTTGTTTGAAATGGACTTCAAATAGCTGGGTTGAGGAATGTGTAGAATCCCAGGCTGCTGCCCGGTGTGGATTCTGTTTATGGAAGAGAATCAGGCAGCAGTTGGGGAGGTGGTTGGTGCCACGGGGGGGGGGTCTCTCTTCAATTAGGGGGATAAGCCACTGCTCCGGAGAAGCCCTTTCGAGCCATGTTTGGAGCTGTTCACTCACAGGGCTGGAGAAGCTTCTCCAGCCCTGCCATTTGTTGACAAAGCAGAAGTCAAATAGCGTTATGTAACGGCAGTTTCTCCCGGGGCCATAGTCCAGCTGAGCATGAGCACAGACCCCCTGCGTGACAGACATCACAGTCAACTTGGTGCCACCGAAACCTTTGTTTGGAGTCAGATGGGACAGAGCTGCTGTATTTGGTCAAACATCATAGTCATGTTACATACAGTACATGCTGCGTGAATAAATACTTTGGCTGTGTTATGACTTTAAACTCCACCGTCTACAGCTGAACTTCAGGCCAATTCTGCTTCCAAATTCTGTAAAGACTAAATTAATACGTGAATGACAATCAAATCAAAACACCTTCAGAATGATAAAGAAAACAGTGTCAATGATAAAGGACAGAATCACAGTAAAATATTGGGAAATTTCTATTTTGTTTTGTGCTAACATCGTTATTTCTAAGCCAAATTAGCCATCCAGTACAACATTTCATTTGTATAAAAATACATAGTTATTTACATATGAACTAAAAACATGTTATACATGTCATAACTAATGTAATACTGTATATATCTCAAACCTATGGCTGCTGTGAGTTTATATTTGACAGGAGTTCAAAAAGTCCTCTTTCAGTAAAGTTTTATGTAAAGGTTCTGTCCCTCCCAAATTCCAGAACTTTGTGTATTCCGTACATGTAATGGCATGTTAAGATGGCGTCATTGTGTTGGAATTAAAAACTTACTGGACAGCTGAGTCATTCAGTAGCAGATTCCAGCCCCCCCAGTGCTTTTCCTCCCCCGACCCCACTGCAGTATTTCAAAGAGGGAGAAAGGTTTTTTATATGGATGTCTGCACAGTTGTTGAGTGGGTGTCACATTCCCAGGTGGCATGTGGTGACATATCCATCTGGGCACGCCTGTTGTCAAAAACAAACAGACCCCCTACATAGCGAGGGTCAAGGTCAAAGCTAGGCCCGTCCCTCCCAGAGGACACCCTCAAATCTCAGCCAGGAGTCTCAGGGGACATCAGAGGAACCTGGATTCAGGACTCACTGTCCACCTCATCAACTAGGTAACGCATTTTCCTAGATCCACTCTTGTGCTCGCAGACAATCATGGCCTTTGGGGAGTTGCCTGTTTTGGAAAGGTATTTTAGTAACCATCTGAGATAATTGAACTGAACATTTGTGTGTGTGAATGTCACAGCAAAATGAGAGCTGCTGTTGGGATGAATCATCTGGTCTGTGCTGCGTAGTTCTTCCTGTAGAGAGTCTGACAACAGTGTTTCACAGACCGTGGTTTACGCTGACTTTTACTGATGATATACTGTAGTTGCTGCACAAATAACAACTGTTAACTGTGTGAAAAATCCTGTGCATTTATGAATGATACAACATCAACTTGAGGAAAATTCTCCTACTCTAAAAAAGCATTAAAAAAAAACCTACTTTTTTCCCTTTTTTAAATGTGAGTTTAATAACTAAATACTATTTAGTGAC
This sequence comes from Cynoglossus semilaevis, assembly GCF_000523025.1. NCBI lineage: Eukaryota > Metazoa > Chordata > Actinopteri > Pleuronectiformes > Cynoglossidae > Cynoglossus > Cynoglossus semilaevis. The sequence goes on along the minus strand of NC_024318.1, from coordinate 10,849,735 downwards.
ATGAAATGAAACAGGTTCACTGTCTGTATATCTGCTTGAGACATACGTGATAGATTTAGGTACATTTTTCTTTCACATGACTTCCTCTGATACTGACTATTTTGATGTAGCTGTTTGTCTTGGCTTACGCAGCTCACTCACTGCTCTTTACCTCTCCACCGTTTCCACATAGATCTTGTTTTCTGCCGTGCTCTGCATCGAGGCATCGCTTCCTAAAAAGGCCAGCGGTGATCTTGGCACTGCAGTGTTTATACAGCAAAGTGAACAGTGCAACCTGTCATCGTCCTGTTATCTCTCATAAGCGAGCACTCATATACTGCCCCCCTCCCCCCATCTCCTTTTGGTAGTGTATATTCATAAGACAAGGTTCAGCTGAGGACACACTGCAAGTGTAAGCACTGTCCAGAGGAATGTCCTTTAATGGTTTTGAAATAAGATCATGAATTGACTGTGTCCCAGGGGCTCAGGAAGCAAGCGGATGTTAGTAAAGAGATGGAGCAGAATAATACACTGAGTGTGTGATGCTGTGGGACGTCTCGGCTCCCGGCGTTGTAGACTTTTTAAAAGTTTGCTCCATGTCCCCGTGGGACTCATTTTGGATTGGCTCCCATTTTCCCTCATCCATTTAGGCCTGTTTGTGGACGTTTCCAGCTGGAACATCAGTCCCCTGCGTCTTCTGCACATTATTTACTGCCGTGGATAAACAGTGCTCACACAGAGCTCCTCACCGAGTCTGATCAGCACAACTGATTCAAACTGAGTTCAGATGGATTTCCGTCACTGTCGCCCACAGCCTGTAAATAAAAAAGCACAACATACGCGTACTGTATGAGTCGCTCTGTCAGTGTGTGTGTGTGTGTGTCAGTGAATGTGTGTTAGTGCTTTGACTCAATCGTCCCCTTGCTCTGCATTCAAAATGCGTGATGTCTCCTAAATTAGCTGTGCAGAAAACAATGGGAGGCACAGTGGGGCAGTGGGAAGTGTTCTGCAGTGTCTTTTCTGTTGGCTTGGTGTTATCTCCGCATGCTCCACCGATTCAGCGTCACATTAACATGCCCTGGGCTTTTTCTCTGTGCGGACCCCTCCCACCATCCCTCAGTCCCTCCCTCCTGTCATTAGGGAGGAACACAGATGAAGCTTAGAACTCATTTACAGGCCAGTGCTGGACATACTGCTAACAGAGAAGTGACCACATCTGCAAAAAGTCTTTTTTCAGAAGAATCTTAAAGTTAACTTTGAATTACCAAAAAATTAGATGACATGTAAGAAGAATTGATCTTAAAGAATGCCAGAATTGGCTAAAATATAGACTAAATTACAGCAGCAGCTATGAGCAGTCAAGGCTAACATAAACATAGTCTAGAAATAGCTTAGCCTAAACCTACACCTGTAAAAGTTAATGCTCATAAGTATTCTAGAAAAATGTAAAGGTTAGTTTAAATCCAGCTAAATGTTTATTAAATATGTAAATTAAGTAAACTAAACAGGGTGTATTCATAAATAAAAAATAGCTTAAAATGACAGAGAAAACATACCTCACCTAAAAGTAAACCAGAATAGTCACACATTTTATACTGCAGCAGATACTTGTGAAGATACCTCAACGTTAGCCCAAAAGTACTAAAATATAGTCACAATTATGATTTTTTTTTTTTCCGTGCAGTTGTTATTAAACTCAGCTTGCTGCTTGTGTTTTTTCTTCAGGGCTCTCCAGCAGAGGGCAGTGTAATACCAAAAGCATCTCCTCGTAAGTCCTCTATTTGATTTGGTCAAAAAATGATACTGTCGCTGTTTTTATGCAATTTAGAATTTACATAGTTGAAAGTGCATTTGTAAAAAAAATGTGTTTAATAATAAACCATTTGATTTGATATGAATGGACACGACTTTAACCTTAAAGTAAAGTCGCACTTTCACATATTTCTCTCTGTCTCCATTCAGCTGGCTCTGGCCCTCGAGCAGCCTGCGCTGTCAGGATCACACCGTTGAAAACCATGAAAGGCTCTCCTGACCTGATTCCTGACGCAGGTGACGTTTCCCTTCCCATTCATATTTAATCACCTGTACTGTGGGTCACCTCATACTCTGTGGGAAATCCTAGAAGGATGCATTTACTACTCATTTGTCCACATTGCGGTGTCACCGTAACATCCAATGTTAAAAAAAAAAGAAAAGAAATTGGGGTCAAACTTCAGATGCTCTACTTCCAGCTCTGACACTGTGGTAACAACAATTAGTTTCACAGTGTTGACAGCATGCTTTCTGGGTTATATTTCTATTTTGGGCTTTCAGAGCACGAGGCAGTGATAACTTGAATTCCCTGCAGCTCCTCTGAAGCAGGAGAACACTCCGATAATTAAGATTTTACGGTAGATGTATAAAATTGACAAAACCCATAAATTACATAAAAATGTATTTCCACAGCCTACAAGGTGCGTTTGAGTTTAGCGCTCTTGGCTAACACTGGTTCAATTCCTGGTGCAGTAAAACGCAGAGTCTAATTCTGTTTTCTTCCACAGTCCAAAAACATATAGGATGGTTCACACTAATTAGACCACAGGTGTGAATGTGAGTGTGAATTCTTGTTTGTCTACATGTGACCCTGTGATTGACAGGGACTCTGTCCAGTGAATGCCACGCCCTCACCATATGATTGCTGCGAATCTCAGCTGGAGCTGTAGAAGATTAAAGAATGAATTTACATTTTACATTCCTAAAATGTGAACCATGAACTATGATCCACCCACATTTTCATACATTTAATATGTTATGTGTCTATGTGTGTGTGTGTTCTATGTGTTTCCTTCCTGACTTTTCCTGGATGCTCTCAGACGTGGATCCCAGCAGAGTCTGCAAAGGGAAGGGAGTGGTGACCCTGAGGGCCACTCTGGTCCACATAGATGATGAAGACTCCGTCAGCGAGGAGTCCAGCATCATCACCAGGCAGAGTAAGTCAGAGTGAACAGCTGTTTGCTCCATCACTCCACATATGATGAAAATCCACTTAGAGGGCAGCAATAGTTGCACATCAGTGAGAAGAAGGGAGTCCGTGAGTCTGTAGAATGTAGAGCCGCTCTGCTGCTGCGTTACTGTCATTCGAAGAACATTTCATCATGTTCATCTGCTGTAAAAACAAATTCCCCTCGTGCCTCTGCTCGGTGACAGAATTACACAACACATCACGTTTTCGAACATATGCTCTGTCACCATCTTCAGAGCGATAAAGGCCAATTGCTCACATTTTCGGGGCCTGTGACAGAGGTCTTTTGTTGTGGCCAGCCCACACTGACCAGTGGAGCAGGGACTCTGACAGTGTGTGAGCTCTGTTGTTACTCAGTGGAACCAGTCTGGAGGCTGGCCAAGGCCTTTTTGGGAGATGCTTTAATTGTTGTAGAGCATGAATATAAAGGCCTTTAGAACAAATGGCCTTTGCAGCCTTCTGAATAGACACTTTGTTGCAACGACAAAGTTCAGAGATTGTGGGAGAATTTTTTTTCTTTTTTTTTCCTGGGAGATATTTGCAGCTATGTCCATGAAAACCACCAGGGAAAGCCTTCACAGCCAGTGGACTGGATTGGAGATTTATTTGATCAGCAATTAGCTGGTGTATGGTTTTTCTGGTCAACTGTTGAGAGTTTACTGTATTTTGCACGTTGTGGAGTGTTTTTTATTTTTGCTCTGCTGACTGCAGAAGTGACAGCCCTCTGGACTGTTTTTAGGTGGCTGGACGAAGCAGATTAATGGAGACGGCTCTAAAGCAGCACTGGCTGAGGGCTGCGGCAACAACACAGCTGATTTACCTCCTGTAAACAACACTCAGTGCCAGGTACCTTCTCTTCCAGCCCATTTCACACAGAAGCGTTTGGTTTGGATTGTTGTTGTTGTCATGTTACACGTCTGAGAACTATGTGATCTTTCTGCGGTCATTTGATGTCGGGTCAGTTCATTGGCTGAACTCTGTGTCATTTCCAGACAATTACTGAAGAAGGCTTAAAAGAAAACGGGGCTGTGTCCTGCGGTGACCTGCAGAACTGTATCACATCATCCCCCAGTTCTGCCTATCCCTGCACCAGCACAGTCAATCCCACCATAGTCCTACTGCAACACAACCGAGGTGAGACGGCAGTTTGTCAGTGATGATGGAATTAATGTCATGGATGTACTGCTTATGGCAGTATGGTGGCTGTGACAGAGGGGATGTGTGTAGAAATGTTAAAAAAAACAGCAGTTTAAAGCATAAAATAAATACTCATAAAGTTAAGTAACTTTTTTCTCTGTCTGTATAATAACAATCAGTCAGACTGTATGTGGGGCAACACTGGAAAAATGTTGTTGTATTTGGTCTTTGGTCATTTATGACCAGAAGCATCGGGTGTTACTTTTTAATGTCTTTTGCTAAACCTTCAGCAGTTTTTGCTTTGTCTTATTTTCAGTTTGATTTCTGTTTTCCTTTGCTTTTACTTCTTCCCAACATCTCTGTCTGTCTCGCTCAGGTCTGTTACTGTGTACTTCTTTGACTACCTTGAAGCTCATTTCTGGATATCGTCTAGCTGCTTGCATAATTCTTTGCCATATTTTACCTTTTGTTATCTATATTGGGGTTTTTATGTTTTCTTTAAATCTTGCTTTAATAACAGCGCACTAACCAGTGGCAGACTCTGATAAATTTATCAGTTATTTGTGCTACCTCGTACAATTTGAGTTATTTCTGCATGGACTTTAAAGATTTGTTTTGGCTAATTTCAGGCTAAGATTCTAAGCGCCTGCATTTAATTAAACTTTAACAAATTAAATAATGCTCTAGCCTCTAGTTTATTACAAATAAATGTTACTATATTTCTAATAAATTTATTAACATTTTTGCCACCTTTTTTTTATAACTGCAGTATTTGTCCTGGATTGCATAGAAACATATACATATATTGTATAATTTACATAACGCACTAATTTACAGGTACATGAGTTTTTATATATTTGCATAATCAAAACTATTGCATTTAAGAGGATAACACTCAGACACGGCAGTCTGAACTGCTGAACTACTGAACTACTGAACTGTCCACTGCACCATGTCTGCGACTCATCTGTCTGTTTCATTTTGTCTCGATGTTCATACACCTTCATGTCACCAAACCCTGTCCTGTCCTTGTCTGTCTCTTTCTCACAACAGAGCAGCAAAAGCATCTGTCTTATTTGAAAGGTATGCATTCTGTTCTAACTAATTAGAGACATATTCTATACACCTGCTATAAAACTGCACCCATCATCACCACACCTCACCTTTTTATCTGTTCATTTCATTATTATTTAGTGTCTTCAACTGACATTCAATCAGGAGGCATGTTTTTACATCCCTGAGACTTTTTTTTTTTTCAAAATACATTACACGTTTTTTTTCAAAATACATTTCACATAAAATCAGTAGAGCTAAAACATTTTACCACAGCAGAAATATTGGGCACAACTTTACATACAACAGTCTTACCCTGGGTCAGAACCCTCAAGCAGAACCTAAAATTGTGTCATCTTGTATAAAATGTGGTGTCAACATTTGTTGACGTTCACAGACCCAACTCCAGAAAGAGACAAAAGCCCTGACCCTGGCAGAGAATCAGTGAGTCCTCTTCCTGACATGGACGGACGGAGGCTGCGTCTGTCACTGCACTACCCTGTCTACAGTCCTGCAAACGCCCCCACCGCGCCTGTCAGGGTGAGCAACAAAACCTTAATGTCAAATAAAAGATATTACATCAAACTGTTGCTCTGTTCATACAGTATAGTACACAACAGGGAAGACCAGTTGGAAAACGTTAAGCTAATGTTGCTAATCTGCTTTTATACTTATTTCTAGCTCAGTATTTGGCTTCTGCTTAAATATTGCAGACATATTTAACCATTTTTGGCAACTTTTAAATCATATGTGACATCAAAGTGTTTCTGCCATTGCTTGGAGTCTTTTTGGTAAATACTTTGTTGTTTTTAAATCAAATTAGCATTTCTGGCAAACGTAAGGAAAAAAAGTAAATTGTGAAGATATTGCTGTGAACACTTTATTTACTTATTTTTAGCATTAGCTCTAGCTATTTAGATTTAACTTTTAATTTTAACTAACATTTAACCACATTTTTTCTCAGTGTTAGCTCTCTAATGAGCTTTACTTTATCTTTAAAACAAGTTAGGTTTAAAACTAAAGTAAACCAAACTAAGTAGTACAACTACTGTTACTGCAAATATAAATTTGACTAGCCTGTTGCCTTGCACAACATATATATATGATTTTATATATATATGTATGTATGTATGTATGTTATAAGGTCTATGATGTGATGATGGGTACAAAAACACTAGTATTTAAAATTGTAATATAACATCAGCTTGTGTTTTAAGCCGCTGACTACCATTGAACTAAACTTGTTGACGTTCTGCCTACAGAACACGGAGAAGTCCAAAGACTGGTACAAGACCATGTTCAAACAGATCCACAGAATCCCTGGTGTGTGAGCTCTTCATCTTTCTTGCTCTTTGCTCGTTTGATCATTTCTGTCATGTTGGTGTCCAAAGCCTGTGTATGTTCCACTTGTGTTTGTGTGTTATGTCACGTTGTGTTTCTCCATCACTGTGCTCAGAGCCTATTGAGGAAAACCCTTACCGCCCCACCTACATTTTCCCTGAGAACTATGACATTCACATGAAATCAAGAGGTATCCGATGAAAGCAACCACTCTCTCTCTCTAGAGTCACTAATATGCAGTCGCCCCAGACCCTTTCAAGTACTTCATTAACATACTACCAAAACCATATATACCACCACATGTAACACCTTGAGTATTTGAAAGGGTTTGATCTTCTTTTTTGTCTTTTCTCTCCACATTCTGGAGAATCTTATTAGTGCACTGCAAGTTTCATGATCGTCCTGATCTAACGTGTCTAATAGGATTGTACTCATATAGCACATTCCAAACAACAGGCACCACATGTTTTTTTAACATGCAATATAAAGTATAACTTTAAGTATAGCATCCGTTACACTAGTGCTATTACATTTCTTTAAAAGACAATAAATATATGAGCAAATATTTACTTGTGAACTATTTATGAAGTGTGAAATGCAAGTGAAAACAGTGATTATTGCCTTTAACTTATTGGACATTGGACATAAAGTTATACACTACAGTATATAGTTTGTAAATGTACTAATGGACTGATGGACACACTGTGACAAAGACATGTTAAAAAGGACTTTGCATGAAGCCTTGCAGTGTCATTACATTTATAGTAATTTCTCACAGCTTTATTTTGGCTTTTTTTTTTGTCCCCTTTAACCAACCAGTAGAATAAACTGAAGGCATTGTTTCGTAAATACATTGTTTGCTAATGGAAAAATTAAACAAGGATTCTATGAGAAACTATGAGAGAAGACATCAATAATAAATATGATAATGTCTCAATTATGAGGTAAAAATCATAAATATGAGCTAATGAAAATCTGTCTATATGGAGGCCTTATTTGATTTGCATTAAGAAAGGTTCTTTGCTGTGTGGGATTGCTGTGTTTTCTCAAACTTTCTAGTGTATTACTGATGACTTTGCTAGTTTCTATACAGCTGTCCACTCGTCTCGTCATGAGAATTCTGCAGTAACTGTGGTGTTTGCATTAGTTACCTCGACTGCTATAGATTTGATTGCTTGTTTAGCACTGTCCAGTGTTAGACTGTAGGCCAACCCCTTGAGTAGAACATGGGAATATATTACTTTATATTTATGATGTTACACCTCAAGATAAGAGCTATATCTGCTTAACTTCATGTCAATTCATTTTTAGAATATTTTAATCAAAGATGTGTTTTGGGTTTTTTTTGTTGCATAAATTGTTGTCACCACTAGATGATGCTGCAGTCCTACATTGCGGATAGGAGTTCTGTTCAGGTTGCAGGCTGCATTGAGTTTGTTGTTGATCTGAGATTTGTTGATTAGGGTGTGATGGTTTAGGTTTTTGGATCTGCTCAGTCCAGTGGTGTTGGACAGATTTGTGTGCACCAAGAGCTGCCAGACCACTTACTCTGGTTTATGGTCTTAACCCATCAAAAATAATCTCTGATGACTTCCATGTGTTCTTTCGCGTTGCAGTACAACTAATATGACTCTGCTATAAGTTATATAACTTCTACAGAGTTCCGTACTCTGTGGGGTGACTACAGTCTTTACAGGGCATTACTTATTCATGTCCTCCTCGCTGGTCGATGCTCGGATCCCTTTTTAGCTCAGTAATGCTTCCTGTAAACTGCTTTCACACACTTTGATTTCTTTTAATGGAAGGTGTGAAGCACACGCAGGAAATAAAAGGACGTAGAGCACTTTAAATAATTTAGTGTTGTGGTTTATTCATGACTTCTCACAGTGATTCATATTAAAGACTAAAATTATATTTTTCCATGGCTTCTCTCTAGATGATGGCCACACGCCTTTTAGTTATCTAGAAGATGGTGAGTTTAACTCTATGTCTTCATTAGCATAAAATAATGTTTATATATTGCTTTTTTCAAAATATTTATAGGGCCTGAATACTTCTAAATATGTGCATGTTTCCAGTCAGAACAGTTCCTCGCTCAAAGAGTGACGCTGAGGTTGTTTCAAGAGCCCGGACTCTGCCGGTGCCAACAAGGTCCTCATCTCTCAAGCCTTCATCCCAAAGGTCAGTCTCCTCCTCCATCTGCGCTCGTCCTCACTTTGATATTTGAACAAAGTGACAATGCAGTTTGTCTTTGACTGTAAGTAAAAGAGCTGTTTTTCTTGGTAACAAGTGAATGTCTGGGACAGTTTTACACTCATTGGCCACTTCAGCTGCTCTGTACTAGGCCCACAGTCACTCATAACTCTTCAGTGAAAGCAGGACATGTATGACAGCATTTCAAGGAGCACACCAACCTCACCGACCACGCGCACACACACATGTCATCACTGACATTGCATGATCTTCTTTTGTAAAAGTGAGTGATGGGGTGATGAAAGAGGACAGGTGATGGAGGATAAACTGTTTTCCACTAGAGCTGTGATGACACGTGCTGGACTGACCTTCTGAATCTGACGACCAGTGCTGCTGGACGTTGGATACGTGTGTGCATACATGTCTAAGTTGAGCCCATGAGCCTTATTTTGGTTAATTAAGAGAATAGACTGTATAAAAAAAATGGACAGAGCAATTACCAGCATTTAGTTAAGACTGGAGTAGATCTTTATTATAAAAACATTTATCACAAATATTATATGTTAAATAATGTCCAAGAGATGAATATAATCAGATGAAAATTCTTTCAAAAAGCTATTTTAATATAATTGACAGCAAGGTCATTGTTTTGTAGGAATAATACTGGTTGTGATGGAAATGGTGACCCTGATCCTGTGATTCCACATGTGATTTGTCATATAAGGTGATACTTATCACTCTGTGACTATAGTTACTGTTTGCAGGTTTTATGTGGTCAGTCCTGCCTTTATTTTTTGAGAGGGTTCTAGTGAGAGTGAGACTTCAAGTCCCCTCTCAAAGACTTCCATGCCGTCGTCTGTGTTTGTCTCTGTTAAAAAAGATTCTCAGAGGAAACATCGAGGTGCTCTGTTTTTTATCAGTGGGTCCAATCTCGTTAACCTGATCAAATTACTGCTTTGACTTGAGCCTGGGTTGGATTTTCCATCATATCATTATTAGAGGAAGGAGAGGCAGCAGCAGAGACAAAACAGGGATAATGGGGACAGATGTCATGTTAACGTAAAAAAAACTCCATTGGTTGCTATGGAGACTACTTGATGAGGATTGGTTCTCTCCCATCTCTCACCCCTCCCTTCTCTGCCCCCTGCATCTCCACAGGAATGAGTGGGAGCCCCCAGATAAGAAGGTAGACACCAGGAAGTACCGTGCCGAGCCCAAGAGCATCTTTGAGTACGAGCCGGGGAAATCATCAGTGCTGAAGCTGGAGAGAACGGTATGTGAGCTGCCTGTGTGTGTGTCTGCTTCTGTCTCTTCATTTTTCTATGTGCATGTCGTGTTGAGCCCTGCCCACTCCTCATACACACACACCACGCTCCAACTGCCTTGTGCACACACCTCTGTGTCTGAGCTGCTGGATGGAAGCTACATCAGCAGATGTATGTGTAGCCTGATTGGCCATGTGCGCTACATTCCTAAAGGGTGTCTTGTTTCAGCGACAGATGATCCTGTTTGGCTGCAGGGGGAGTATCAGTTACAGGGATAGCCATTGTCTTCCTGTTTTCAATTTAAGGTTATTGGGCTGAATCGTCTCACTGAGGAAAGGATCCCTGTGTAGACATAAAACGGGGATCCTGTGTTTTTTCCTGCTCTTTGTTAAGTCACGTGCTCAAGCAATAGTCATTGTCCTCAGTGACAAAACGTTACATTTACTAGAGATGTGGCGGGAGCCGACGTCACATACAATACACAGCAGTGTTTACCCAAACACAGCACATTGTCTTGCGATTTCATAAGTCTGACAGGTTTTGTGGTATTTCCCTCTTACATAATAGATGACAGTAAGGGCGGTTGAGTACTGTGTTGATTATGTAATTACTGTTCCTGGATACTCGTTGCATTAAGCTAGTAGATGTTGTTAACCATCTGCTCAGATCCCAGCAGCAACAAACACACTCAGAGTTCACATCGGTTCACATCCAGGCTCAGTTAAATAAAGGACTGTTGTTTTGCAATTAAAAGCTGGGTTACTGCAGGTCAGTGACGATGTTGCTGTCGTCACTTTCAAATGACCTGTAAAAAAAAGGAGTCCTATTTTTAGAATCTTTTACGCCAATTTCAAATCGAGTGCTTTAAATATAACATCTGTTATAATAATATAATAATACTAGAAACACTCAAATGTTCCCCTAATGGGTCCACAGAGGTACTGCAGTGGCGTCATGAATTCTTTTTAATTAGGCCAGCACTCACTTTCATTTCTCTATTATAGAAAATATAAATTTGTACCTCGTATTCATGATTATTATGGGATTGACTGACAGTGGTGTAGATCAATGCAACATGAGTTGAACAAAAAGTGTTGTTTTTGCATACAAAATAACATTATTTTTATTTATACATGGTAATAACTAGAACATGATTTATACACAATTTGATAAAGTTTTTGACTAATATTTTTGACTGGTGTCCCCGTCCTATCACTCCATCAGTGATCCTAGGTTTGAATAACTATTAAAAAAAAAACACTCCTCTAAATCCTTGGAATTTAAGTTTATTTTTATAGATATACTCATAACAAGAATGTAATATGTCTTGACTTAACTTGTCACTTGTAAAAGCAGAGTCAGTTCTCTGCTGTTATTGCAGCTGCAGGACCAAAACATTTACATTTCCCTTTAAAACTCTAGTAGCTTCAAGTTGAAATTTTGAAAAAATATTATCAAAAGGACCTCTATAGCTCCTTTCTACAGTTGCTGTAAATAATGTCCTTAACTTATTATTATTATTATGCATATTCATTTTCACATCCATGACTAACTTCACTGCTAAACTATCTTCTCCTCAGGCAGATATAAGAGCGATATATGCACGGGGCACATGCATGACACGCAGATATGCTCTTAGATACACTCAGAGCAGAAGGAGGCATGCTGTATTCTACATTTTAGCTAAACAGACAGAAATGAACAGCTTGAAATGATATACTGGTCTTGTCATATATTAACATGTATGACTGGTCATTAATATTAATCTGAAAACCATAAACAGGCTTCAGTCTATTTGTGCATCCTCATGGGGAACACAGTCAGGTTAATGCTGGCTGGATGGCCACAGTATAATTACCCACACACGTGCAGTGTCAAATAGAAGTTCATCATCAGTTCATTTCATTGGGTGTGTGATTTCTGTGCTGTCTGAACTGTCTTCTCTTTGTCTCTCTCCTCCTCTTCTCGTTGCCATGCCCTCTGTAGAATCAGGATGTAAGTCCAGAAGATATAGATTTAGAGAATGAGCCTTGGTATAAATTCTTTTCAGAGATGGAGTTTGACAAAGCGGTAAGTGGTCACAGTTTTTAAAGTGACAGTATTTACTTTATATTTTGTATTTGCATGTTATAACATTCATGTTCCAATAATATGTAAACAAGCTGTCTGTCTATAAGAGCGTCCACTGTCTCTGTGTGTACCTCTTAGGAACTGTCCTTCCCATTGATTTTGCACACAGACTTGAAAAGATAAAACATTTATTTATTCATTCTTTTATGTTTATTATTGTCTCTATTCTCTACCACGTGTCAAATGTGTCAGCATTAAGGATGTTGTTTTTCTTTACATCCTTTGATTTATTTTATCACATTTTCCTTTGCTGCCACATATCAACTGATCCAAACAGCAGAAAATATATATATTATAAAATCTCTTCAGATTATATTTTCATAGTTTTAAAACTAAAAGGCTATTTTGGCGAGATTAATCTGTTGATCTTGTCTCCATATGGAGGCACACATGTTACTCAGCTCAGAACCATCTGTGCAGATAATTGATATTTAATATGGCTGCTTATTGATCAGGATTCATTGAGCTGTAGCAGAACAGCACATGGTATTATACTGTAGCTTCAGATGAAGAGAAGTATATATGCACTTTATTGGTTAGAAATGTGAATTAAAGTGTAGCAGTTTTCTCTGGGTTACCTCAACAACACATTTCAGCTAGCTGGGAGTGTATGGCCACTCCCAGCTAGTCTTCATATCACGAGCTAAAGGTCTATATCCGGTGAAGTCAATCGTCACTAGGAGAGCCTTCAGTCCAGGCAAGTACTGGGCTCCATGATAATCTCAACCCCTTAAAATAATAATTGCAGCCTGTCTGCTATCTCGTCGATTTGCCAAAATATCTACAGTGGTTTGGTGCAGGCATGTTGAAGCCGTATACAATGTCACGTTAAATCCCTGCCCACGATCTTAGATGGCACCAGACGACTGGAGCACTGACTACCCACAAACAGATGTTTGTTCCCTGCACTCTGTCAGCCAGGGTCACATCCACACACCCTGGATCATGTGAGGTGGCTCCGCTGACTACAACATGAGGTCATGTATTAGCGGTATCCAGCCACAACGGCAGAGTCTCCTGTTGCAGGTCAGCATATATGTGTTGGAGGTTTAGCTGCGGAGGCCGTCCAGTCTGTATCATGCTAGCCTGGATGTTTGCCAGAGGAGCTGAGCTTGACGACTGGCTACTGGTTAATGTCAAAGTCACTTCCAAAGCTGCATCTGGTATGTGCAGTATTTGACCTTAAGGCTCAGTCAGACACACTGACTCATTGAAGTGTGATTGACATACGTATCAGGGCTCACTTTTCATTACTGCAAGTAAGACACGGCTGAAAGTCATAAACTACTGCATTCAGGAGTTACAGCGAAATCTGGAACTGGCTCCTGTCGAGTTAGCTCTTGTTTGTATAAATAACTTAAGGAATGTTTTAGGAGGAACATTTTAGTGTTTGGAACATTCAGTTTAGATCTGAGACAGTGTCATCTTATGGTTTCCCACAGCTTAGTGGCTAGTTGTTAAACACACATCTTAACATCAGGAGTACTGGAAGTAGCCCACTGAAACTGAACAACATTTTTGAATATTTTTCTTTCTTTATCAGCTACTGCTAAGTTTTCATTCCTCCTTCAAGAGGAATCTTTACAACCCCTCAAGAGCCTTCAGCTAACCCAAACACCATAGGCTGTGAATGGTACTAAAAGCAGCTCCATATGTTTGTGAGCGTGCAGTCACACCAACTGTGTCCAGTCCTGATTCAAACCCTGTAGTCATTATCCTTTTGGTGTGGTTTGTTTTAGTCAGTGTGAACTTTGACCTCAAAGTCTAGTTCAGACCACACAACCACTCTTGTGGATCCAGTGTCTTTTGATGTACCAGTACTCTTTTTTTTACCACAGTGGTGAGAACTTTATCAGAGTCTGAAGTATTCTCTGATACATGAACCACTTGGCAGTTTGTCTAAGTCCCCTAAATTGAAAGATGAATAAATAAACCAATTACCTTATAACTGCTGTATTATAAATGAATGACTTTAGGGCCTCATGACTTGGTTATATGGTGTTGACTTTGTCCCAGTGATGGTGTTCAGGCTGTTTCCCACCCTTCTTCTACTACTGCTGTGATTGGCTTCTTCTCCCTCTTTGATCCCGAAAAGCATCAAGCAGTAGAAGATGAAGATGAATGGGACTTCACAGTACTCCGTAATTAAAATTCTCTGCTGCTTATTAAGTGGAACATCCTGTGCCATCCAACATGAACGCATTGATCAACAATTTTAAAGACTTCAATCATTTCATGACTTTCATGGCACACTTTTAGGTTTTGCCTTGTTGGACATAAACCAAACAAATCAAAAGTACAACAATTTCTTTTAAACCCTGGTGAGTCAGGAACTAGAACTATTGGCATTAACACAGCATGAGGAGCGGAGAAAATAATGATAATAATAATATTTTTTTCTTTATAGTTAACGTGACATCTTCCTAAGGCATATGCTAGTTCGTAAGAGAAGGTTTTCTATTAGTAATCTAGTAATTATATTTACTTGCAGATTTCTAAAACCAGCAATGTCTATTTCTGGGTCTTCCTTTCTACAACCATAGCCTGCAGTGAGGCCACCTACTGGTCATATACAATAGTGCGTGTGTTTGTGTGCGCACAATCACACGTAAAGCTTAATAGAAACCCATTTTTAGTCCCGTAGGAGTCTGAGAACATGTCCAGTGACAGTTACAGTCCATCACTCGCTCATCGATATACATGCACGATGAGTTAGAGCTGGAATTCCACACATAACTATGGTCAAGAAGAGACACAACCGCCAGAGTGACTCCATCTGTTGAGCATATGCTGACGAGAGCGGTGCTGCCACACTGTCTCATCACTGAGTTACATGGAGCCTTCCCCTCTACCACCTGACACAGTCTAAAGGAGGCAACTTCGTAAGCCTGCCAGCGCATTGTGCTTTCATATTTATCCTCTCTTATACACTTAACCCTTTACCTTTAAACATTTAGTGGAGATGAAGTGAGATACTGTGCATGGCTATAATGGGCCCTTTGCACCAGGCTAGCTGTTTGTTTTTATGTGAACACATCAACACAAATAAGGTGCTGGAAAGAATGGGAATCGTGTTACCATGACCTACTCATGATTGCTATTTTGAATATGAAAGCGGCACACAGGAGCCGGAGCCCTGAGCAGCTAAAGACACCTGTTAGGAAACACGCTCATGAAATTCTGCAGAAACCCAGTCATCAGTGTTCCACTGACTCACCAAGGCCTGTCTGTTCAGATCCAAATTCAGACATTTCCCACCATCACCACTTTAGGAGAGAAATGACATGTCCTGGGTGTGTGTTTATTGGCAACTCTGTTACATTTTAGCATCCCTCTTTATTTTGTTATCTCAAAAACTAAAGCTATGCAGTAATGTAGTGTTTAATGGTGTGATTTGGCAAAGTCTTCTGCTCAGTTCATGTGAAGGATTTCACATGAACTGATGCTCATCAGGCGTCTTGGAAAATACCCAGATTCAGATTTGACTTTGCTACTTCAGATTAGCCATCTATGGCAGTTTCCTGTTTACTTTCCACTCATGCTGTGACTGCGAATATCCGTCTGGGTCTAAGTATCTAGAGATTTGTCAAAAATCTTTAACTTCCTCTGCTGATGTCAGATTGAATGATCATACAAATGAGGCCAAAGGCCCAAGGAAGAGCTCAGGGTTATTGACACAGGAGTGTCCTCCAAGTCAACATGGAACATTTAGCTTTATAAATAGACCAGACTATGATGTTCTGTTCTTATGAAGCATTTATTCTGAAAGGTTATTAATGATAGTCCTGCCCCAGCAACAAAATGGAAAAGCATGTTGTGGTAAATGAGCTGTTGACAATGCTCCTTGTCTGGTCATTGGTGAGGGAAGTGCAGACTGGAGGGAGTGGGGAAGTGGATGTGGTATTAACCAGCGGGACGGGCTGACTGGGATGAGGATTGTGCAATCGTATTTGCAAACAACACTTGCGCTCTTATTCATAGCCCGTGTCAGGTCTGTTATTTTTACCTGCTGTGACGTCTGAAAGGAGGAAAGCAGCAGAAACAGCGAGCTAAATTTAGTCAACTCAAAACCATTCAAAACGTTGCCGTACCGACTGGCCACCCCTGTGTTTTGAACACTCTAGGTAAATGTGTTCTACTTAAGGTTGAGTTTGCAGAAACATACTCTCACTTATTACAGAACATGCAGCCCCTCTACTTCCTCTGCTGGTTGGTGATGGGAGGGGGCATAAACACAGTTTTATGGTATGTTTAAAAAAATGTAATCTAAGCCACATTTAATAGATTTTGTTTTTTGGACACACTTAGACTTAAGCTCTTAAGCTTCTAGAGCATTTGTGCGGAGTGGGAGTGAGGGCAGAGTGACCATATTTATATCAGTGCTTTAGCTTTGACTATAACTGTGCCTAAGTTATTTTTAAGATTCAAGACATACAAGAAAATCAAAGGCTTGGAAAAAAGGTAATCTTTTTGAAGGTAAAGAACAAATTTATTTAAACACAATGAACAGCAAAGGCTTTTAGCATAGGAGGATGCTATCTTAAAGTGGCACTGACTAACGTTTTAGCAGGAACATGGAAAGAAAAAAATAGCTACAGGGGCAGGTGGAATGACCATTTTATTAGTTCACACTAAACACATGCTCTGGCCACAATACTGATTTAACAACAGCTTGTCTGGTTTGCGTTATAACATGGCTCCTGAATAGGTCTTCTTTATACTTATACAGTAATCATCTTTAGCTACTGCAAACAAAGGCAAAAATACAAGTAAATGGCAGTGTTGCTGCAAATATATTATTATAAACCCAAATAAACGAATAAAATCAACTGAGGTAATTGTTTTTAAATACAGAATTCTATAATTCTGTATTTAAAATCAAAAAGTGAATTCCTGCATATTATTTTTTTTAAGTTTTAAAGCATCTGTACTCACGTTCTGATAACAGTTGTTTTATTTACATTTTTCTTTTTTTCTTTTTCACTTCATGACTCATAACTGTACTTGTCATTTACTGAAAGTTTACTCTGTCTTTTACTAATGTGTGTGTGTCTGTCTGTCTGTGTGTATGTGTGTGTAATTCGGCCTGCTTGTACCACCAGCTGGTTAATTGTTCGCGGGTTCGGTCCACTGGTAATGAGAGTGACTCAATGCCAGACAGAAGCAACAGCTCATTGGCTGAGTCAGTGACAGCCCCCCTCCCTGCATGGGCGCCCCCTGACCAATGCACGCCCACACAACCCCACTCACCCACGCTCCCTCCCTCCCTCCCTCCCAACTCTCCTCACTGCCGCTTGTTTTCTCCAGCCTGCATGCAGGGCAAAACACACGCTTACTCCTTCCACGCCAAGCCTAGTCCAAAGGAGCTAAGAACCCTCGGCCACTGAAGACAGAGAGCCGGAGCAGCGAGAGATCGACACAGAGGAAAAACAGAGAGAATCTGACCAAAGCTAATGGTCCTGCCTCTGTTCTAGCTGGAGGAGACCTTCCTGTGGATTTATCAATGACTTCTTTGTTTGGTTTGTTGCAGAGTACCCCCTCTTTCACTCCCCTGGACTCAACCTCCAACCTGCAGCAGTAGTAAGTCCATGCTTCTTCTTAAATGTCTACTTGGTTTAACTTTTGCTTCCTTTCTTTTAGAATGTAGATGATAATTTTGGGTTTGTTGTGAGAATAAACATCAGTGAGCAGATGTCTCCACTCTACACAGCTCTCCCGCCTACAGCAGGAGGACTCCTGCTTCCTGAGGAGATCCTGTTAATAAGGCAAAAAGCTACCAGAACAGTGTGTCCTGTGTTGGCGCCTCTAGGGGGGTCAGTGGTTGTAGTACAGACACACTGCTGCTATGTGGTGATTTATTTAAAGACAGCAACCTGGATGTCACTGGGATAGAGGGAAGTCACCCAGCTGCTGCATAACTCAAAAACCGTTATCTCTTTCTGAATGGGTGTGTGTGTGTGTGTGTGTGTGT
>NC_024318.1:10809355-10831106 GCF_000523025.1 Cynoglossus semilaevis | reverse complement strand
ACCGCCCCCCTCCCTTCATGGGCGCCCCCTGACCAATGCACGCCCACACAACCCCACTCACCCACGCTCCCTCCCTCCCTCCCTCCCTCCCAACTCTCCTCACTGCCGCTTGTTTTCTCCAGCCTGCATGCAGGGCAAAACACACGCTTACTCCTTCCACGCCAAGCCTAGTCCAAAGGAGCTAAGAACCCTCGGCCACTGAAGACAGAGAGCCGGAGCAGCGAGAGATCGACACAGAGGAAAAACAGAGAGAATCTGACCAAAGCTAATGGTCCTGCCTCTGTTCTAGCTGGAGGAGACCTTCCTGTGGATTTATCAATGACTTCTTTGTTTGGTTTGTTGCAGAGTACCCCCTCTTTCACTCCCCTGGACTCAACCTCCAACCTGCAGCAGTAGTAAGTCCATGCTTCTTCTTAAATGTCTACTTGGTTTAACTTTTGCTTCCTTTCTTTTAGAATGTAGATGATAATTTTGGGTTTGTTGTGAGAATAAACATCAGTGAGCAGATGTCTCCACTCTACACAGCTCTCCCGCCTACAGCAGGAGGACTCCTGCTTCCTGAGGAGATCCTGTTAATAAGGCAAAAAGCTACCAGAACAGTGTGTCCTGTGTTGGCGCCTCTAGGGGGGTCAGTGGTTGTAGTACAGACACACTGCTGCTATGTGGTGATTTATTTAAAGACAGCAACCTGGATGTCACTGGGATAGAGGGAAGTCACCCAGCTGCTGCATAACTCAAAAACCGTTATCTCTTTCTGAATGGGTGTGTGTGTGTGTGTGTGTGTGTGTGTACAGAAATATGACCAGTAGCCACTTTATAAATAATTCCACTTAAGACAAAGACCCTAGGCTTAACAAGCTGTCTTTCACTTTTGTTTTCACCTGATGCCATCAACATTTTCTATTTCAGTTTGTCTGTATTTCTGTAGTACATTTTAAGGAATTTTGAATTGAGCCAAAACTCTTCACACTACAGTCTAAGGAAAATAACTCTACTAAGAACTTCCCATCTGTTTGACTCATCATGTCACCATAGCCAAATGCTTTATAACAGATTCTTTGTGCACTTTTTTTTGACCAGCTGATTTGTAGTGGGTTTAGTAGGGATATGGCTCCCTCCATATGTCCCTCTCAGTTGGTCATAAACTGACTTCCTTCAGAGGAACCTGAATGAGCAGCAGGATGTGTTTTTACTGAGTCTGTTTGAAATTGGAGACAGTTTAGATGGCTGACACTATTTGTGAAATGCAAAGACCATATGTGACTGTGTTGTGTTTGTAAATGACTTCATCTGTTGGATGCCAGAAATCCTGAATCAGCTTCTGGACAATGTTTGAGATATTCTAAAAGTCTAAAATCTATTTGTCAGGCTAACGTAGACAGCTAATTGTATAGCTAAGCTTAAACTAATGGACACCTATTACTTGTCTACTTCTAAGCTACTACTTCTGTGTCCTAGCTCCTGTAACACTTGCTCTTACGTATATTGACTCAGGTTTAGTCATTGTTGATAAACAGTACCAGTTGCCCTGGTCCAATATATTCCTTCAAACAAACGGGTTACTTGTTCTAACTAATGATCTGTAATCAACAGAGAATGCAGTGTGAAATCAGCTCCATCGTGGTTCTCTGTAGTCAGGGGTGGATTTTACATGTAAATTAGAGAAAACTCCTCTTGTTATAGAAGAAAACAAAACAGCACACATCATATTTTTCTGTCTGTCGATGTTTACGTTTGTTTCTGAAATCTTATTAAATTCAAACTTAGCCACGCTGCAGATGATAAACACGTTTGAGAGGATTTATTGTTCTATCTGTGTCGGTTTAATGACCATGTTTATCTGTACTCTGTACTGTAGAGTGAATAACACATGAGAGTTATACAGGTGCATGGCAGGCGTCGATGTGCCATGTGGGAATGTTTGGAGAATATTAATAGAATTCAGACTCACTGGCCTCACAGCAATGTCAAAAAATGTGTGAAAGCCAGTTGCCTCTTTCAACATCATCCCTCAAATTCTGCAACATCTTTTACAAGTTTGTTTTTTTCCCCTGACTATTTTGTCTCCCTGTGGTCTGTGTAGACAGGAATTACCTGGAGATATTTCAAATTAGAACCACATGACAGCCCATTACCCAATTTTAAATATATGCCTCTGTTTATCGTAAAAATGTAACACGACGCGGCCAAATTAATTCAACTGTGTTTAATTAGCTGTCCGTGTTTCTTTTACCACCGTCTAGCTCCTCAAGCAAGTCTGGACACAACGAGGTGGAGACGGACCAGGGATCATCCACGAGTGAGCCCACGGCTCCAGAATGCGACCGTCATGTTTACAAGAGTGTCCTAGAGGGCGGCGACATTCCCTTACAAGGTCTAAGGGCCCTAAACAAGCGCCATGGCAGTTCTTCTTCCTCTTCTAAAGGTAGGATAGTTGACCCTATAAATATGTGGCTCCCATAACAGGTGTGTGTACTGTATGTGTTTGTGTGTTTGGATGTTTAAAGTACACTGAGGCATTAAAAACCTGTCCTGCTGTGACATAAGAAGTGGATTATAGACTAGGTGTCAGACAGGGGCTAATGTGTTTTCTTTTTACATTTAGTATAACAATGCAACCTTTTTTTTTAACCCAGACCTCACAGTACTGACCAATCACCTTGCAACCTTCATCCCTGCTACACCCTTTGATTTATTATTGATGCCATGGATGTTTTGATCAAACGTGTGCTGGCCATCTGCTTTGGAAAACTCATGGAGGGAGGGAGCTTGTCTTGCTAAGTCGATGGAAGCTAACCTTGGGGTTTTTTCCCCCCTCTTGCTCCAGTTGTGAGCCGCCAGTCTCTAGGCAGGCTTAGGGCAGGTCTCCAGAGCGTTTCAGCACCCGCGAGTGGAGGGCCGGGACAGGGAGGGATGAGAAGAGACAGGCGAGATAAAAACTCATGCTCTGCTCTTCACAGCCCACACACTCAGGGGTGAGATAAATAGGAGGGACAGAGAGGGTGGGCTGGCATGAGGAAGTCAGCTGTCAGTGTGGGGTCAAGGCTGGAATGCCTGCAGTAATGTCAGGGAGAGAAATTCTGGAGGAGAGTGTGAGTCAATGCATGTTATTAATGCATTACATCTGGACAAACAAGGTAAATGTCACCTGAGAATCTGTAATTAGTTAGTTTAATTTGTATACAATGGTTTACAAGTTTTAAGATGTTCCTGTTTTCACCCACAGAATTAAACTATCCGTGATTTGCTGGAGGAGAGTGTGAGTCAATGCATGTTATTAATGCATTACATCTGGACAAACAAGGTAAATGTCACCTGAGAATCTGTAATTAGTTAGTTTAATTTGTATACAATGGTTTACAAGTTTTAAGATGTTCCTGTTTTCACCCACAGAATTAAACTATCCGTGATTTTTGATAACACATTAACATGTTTTTTTTAAGTTAACTTTAAGAAAAAATATTACTACACACTAATAATTTGCTATGTACTGTATTTTACTATCTATTTCTACTTAGTATGTCCCCCATTCATTTTAGCCTAGTCTGAGAAACTAGGCTAGGTTAGCCTAGAAATGGAGCTTCCAAACCTCCATGAATGTATATTTCCCCTTACATTCTCCTGACATTTGTTTTATTTGTGAAATATGACAATATATATATATATGGTTGTGTCTCTCAGACCGACTTACCCGGCATATTTAGCATATCCAGTATTATGATAATGTATAAATAACTATAAATATATATAAATATAAAATTAAATATACTAACGCTCATTTTAATCAGTTGAAAATGTAGACAAATGTATTAAATGGATTAGGCGGCTTACACAACTGACTGTCATGCTCCTTTGGAGGCCTCTTGCCATGGGCTGCTCCTCATTTATTAGAGTTTTACGGTTACACAAGACTTATCTGTCGAAAGGCGCACACAAAGGACCAAGTGCTGGAAACCTTTACACTTCGTCTTGTATTTTTCTCTTAAGTAACTAAGGGAAATGGTTTAAATCTTTAGAGAGCCAATTCTCCTTTCTAGGCTTTTATTAGCCTTAAAAGGCTACAATGTGGGAAAAAAAATCTGGTTCACCTCCTCAGCGTGTGTTTTCCTGGCAGATCTGAATGTGACAGATGGCTCATTCATGCTACGCAAGTGTTACACAGCATGTGAAAGTCATTTCCTGGTTCCATCTGCAACACTGTCACAAGCATGCTGTAGCCAGGACTTGACTGAAGCCAGGATCTGAATTTCCCAACGATTTCACTGGTCAGTTGGAGTCAGGACACTTTATTTATTTATTTAAAACTCTGTGGGATTGAAGAGCAGAGATTTTTACAGTTTATCACGGCATTTTCTTTTTTGCAGCCATCTTGCAGAAACATATATTTGACAAGAAAATGAAACTAAATACAACTACTTTTGATTAGCTGCATTTTCTTTCCCTCTGGTTTGACATTATTGCAGGCAGCAGGGAAAAGAAATCCCAAAGAAAGCCAAGCATCACATCACATTCCATGGCATTAAGCTGTTTTACAACTTTAATTTCATTCATTATGTTGCCATTTACTTACAATGCAGGCATCTGTCTGTACAATTCCCCTTGTTCCATTGTTACTTGATGCTTAGTGCATCAAGTCTGCTTCCTCTTGATGGAATCTGTTTACTTTAGAAATGTCCCTGAGTCTGTTTTGTATGTGTGTGTTTGAAGCTGTGACCATTGTAATCTAATATGTTGTTTATTCTGTTGTCCTGCATGCTTGCCAGTGGATTATAAAGGTGGGAATGGCTATATAATTTCCCCTTGCTCCTCTGTAAATAGTCGAACAGTTCTTGCCAGTAATGCAATAGGTAACCAGTGTACGAATAAGAAGCCTCTCTCTGCTGCCAAGGCCTGCATACCTCAAATTCTCCCTTCTAAGTTCAAGCCCAAGCTGCTGCCACCCAGTGGTGACAGTGAGGAGAGCAGGACTAGAACTGTCAAACACCCTAAGGCCCACAGCTGTGAAGATCTGTACACAGGGCCATGTGACAAGGACTTTGCCGCAGTGGATGATAAGGATGGTGGTCAGTGTTCTGACTCCAAGCACAGTTTTGGCAGTGAGTGTTTTGACAGCATCAGGAATGCTTCTCCCACACTTAAAAGGAGCGCATCGGAGTTTTCCAGCCTCTACCGGAACATGCATCACATCCAGCGGCCCAGTTCAGTTGGCTGCAGCCCTCACGGCAGCGTCCGAAGCCTGGCCTCTCTGTTTGAGAAGTCAAAGGTGGCTGGGGGTGAGAGGTCAGAGGCAGATGACGGTGGTTACATTCCACGGGATACTGTGTCATCACGGGTCAGCGAGTTTGAAGTGATCATACAGCGTTCTACCCCAGCTCCCAGCAGGTCCTCTTCTCTGCCTACCCTTAACTCAAGTCACAACCATAGCCCGTCCCACAACTTTATGACGTCTGCAGTGTCAGCCGAGTCCCTCCTGGTAGCTGACACCAACCAGACAAATACCTCTTTCCCAGTGGTGGCAGATGACAAGATCTGTGAGGAGGAGGAGACTTTGTCTGTCAACAGTTTAAGAGAAGAGGAGGTTGTGTCCTCTTTAGAAAATGGACACAACATCAGGACAGAGTCCCCCTCTAACACTGAGGTCGAGGAGATCTTAAGTAAAAGCTCCTCTGAACCCCTGAATCAACGTGTCAGTGCATCAAAGAGTCCTGTTCAACTACATGCTGTGCCCCCTCCACAACAAAATCACTTTCACAACCACCACCACCTGCACCACCACCTGCACCACCACCTGAATCATCAGCTTCTCCTCAAGCCCAGCAAATGCAAAGGCTCCTGTCCAGCCTCCTACACCCGCTTCACCACCATCCTCAGGCATGAGAGGCAGCAGGCTTCGATACAGCAGGAGAGGCCTTCAACTCCAGAGAAGAGAACCACTCTTCCTGGAAACCTCTTCCTCATGGGCCCTGCCCCCTTCAGACCAAGGAAGAACACACAGACAAAGAGAACTCCATTAGCCACCAGAGTGACAGCAGTTCCCCATCAGCCCAACAATGTGTCCCCTGAGCCCAGGCCTCTGATCCCTCAGCGTCTGTCTTCTTTGGAGGTCCTGGGGAGGCTGAGTAACGGGGACGAAGGCAGCGGTGACCACCTCAGTAATGGGCAGAGCTTGGACGCCAACGGGAACCTCCTGCAGCCGTTGGCACTTTACCTCAGAGGTGGCTATGCTCATCCCCTCACCACTGTCACCCTCTCTTTCACTCATTGATCTCGACTCTTTCTTCACCTTGTGTCCCTTTACTACACAAAGTGATGCCGCCACCCTCCATCTGTCTGTGTGGTGTGTTTACAAAGTGACAGAGAAGCCTGCGTCTCATTCTCAGTGTGTTCTATGGTGCTCCTCCATTTCACTGTCCAGCAGTATGGTCCCAAGAAGCATGCCAACAGTGTAGGAAATACAGGCAGTGTTTGGTAAAGTACTGTGTATGTATCATCCTGTGACATCATCTTTGAGTTGTGTGCAAACGTGCTGAAGTTTGCCTGAGCATTGGGTACACAAGAATGGTTACATACTCTCATGACTACAGAGATAAATTATGTTTTACATTTTCTAATATGATATAAATGTACAGTTAGTGGGAAATCAGCATGTTATAAATAATTTTACCTGTTGTAGATTCTAGGATTTATTTTTTTTTATTTCTCCATGTTATAAATAATTTTACCTGTTGTAAATTCTAGGATTTTTTTTTTATTATTTCTCTTTCTTTAAGTCGGTCAGTTCTAAGAGCACAAGAGGCAGAGATTAAACCTTAATACTTATATGACTAGTGTAGAAGATAAACACAGTTAATGGGTGAACATTAATGGATGCTGGTTAAATTAGTAGTGAAAGCATGATGTCATTATAGTCACCAATATACAGCAGTAGTTTTTGGGCTTTCCTTCCTGCTTTTTTTTTCTCATGAACACACATTTATTCATTCTGTGTTCGTTCCTATGTGCATGCAGGATATGTTCCGCTTTGTTGAAGTGTGCTTGTGTGTCTTCGGTTTTGTTTTTGCAGGAATTGTTGTGTTTCCTTTAAAGCATGCGTTGTTGTTTCATTGTAACTGTATTTTATTTTATATTTATCCGAAACAAGGATGACAAGTCTAATCTAAAATCTTCATTTTATTATTGAAATATGATTGTTGTGAGACGTGGTAAGACCTTGGGCTGGCAAAGAAAGTGCATCCCATAATGACTTCCCCTTGTTTCTGTTTCAGACTCATCCCCAGCTCATGGGGAAAACCAGGAAGAAGTGCTGCGGAGACGACATGGTGACAAAGAGGTACAGTACTTTTATCAATAATGAAAGAAAACTTCGATGCTAGTGCACATCTGCACACACTTCATGACAGAAACCTTACATTTAGGGACAAATTAATATCCTTACATAAGCCTATAGGAATATACCCTATAGAAATGTATAATTACAGTTTCTAATATTAACTGACTGGCACTATTAACTATATACTATAAACTATTGCATTTTGGTTTTCTTCTTTATAGAAAATCTTGGAGGAGCAGCGGCGTCTGAAAAGGGAACAGGAAGAAGCTGACACAGCGTCCAGAAGACACACAGGCATTGTCCCCACGCACCATCAGTTTATCACCAACGAGCGTTTCGGTGACCTGCTCAACATCACAGATAACACAGAGAAGAGGAAATCCGGTGTAGAGGTACTGAGCTGCACTGTATCTGGGGCCTTCGTTAGCAGAACAGAGACGACAGATGCTCCGTCAGTTTGTTTGTGACTCAGGCTGGAGGGGAGGTGAAGGGCTTGTCAGCAGGATTCTTGTGGACACAGATGGTTTCCTAACCCCCGTGTCAAAACATTCAGAGGGTAGAGGGAGAATATATCATGAGTCACTGTGTTTATCACAGTTATATGACTTTACTTTCATACTGCTAATCTGCTAGAAATACATTTTCAACCAGGGCAGGTCTTATCTAAATTCTGGATTGTTGGGGCTGTCTGCTGACCCAACCATGGGTCTCCTCTAAGAATACTATTAATGTCACTATATTATATTATGAGTGATTTCTATTTCTTCTTCGCAGAGAACTCCCGCCATGGCTCGGTTTGACTTCAGAGCAGAAAGTCTAAAGTAAGTGAGAAGAGTCAAAACATCCACTGATTTTACCCTGGTTTTTTTTCTACATACCAGTAGGTAGATGTCAGTAAAACAACTCCTGTCTTTTTAAGCTGTAGGTGTGGTTGCTAATGAAATGGTGCCAGACTATCTTACAGCCACACAATCAAAGGAAATGACTGTTTGGAATTGTAGAGCAACAGTGAAAGATTTACAGTGACTTCTACCAGAATGTGAACTTTTCTCTCAAAACAAATGAATGTAGTGACACTAGTTTTCATACTTCATACTTAACTTACAAATATTCAACTTTAAATGAGAATCTCATGTCTTTCCAGAGAATTACCGTTTCAAAAGGGGGACATTGTTTACATCATTCGACAGGTGGATCAAAACTGGTATGAAGGAGAGCATCATGGGAGAGTTGGTATTTTCCCCCGAAGTTATGTTGAGGTGAGTGTCAGTATATTGACTTTAATAAAAACATTACTACACACTAATAATTCTCTTTTTTTTATATAGAAGATAAATAAATAATGCAGTGATCACTAACTATTTTTCGGAGGGACAATTTTTTTCTGGACAGACACCATGGGAGCCAGAATGAAATAAAAATCAAATGTTGGTCCAACATTAATATTTAATGTTTATTTTGTAACCCAGACGTTGGCTGGATTGTACGGTCTGGTAGGTCAGATTCGACCCGCAGGCCACGAGTGAGTAATCACTGTAATAATGAGTAGAGGAAAGTTGTTAGACATTTGTGATTTTATTTCTCACTCTGATGGTTTTAGAAGTAACTCATTAAATAGAAGGAAAAACATGAAACATTATAATCACCGCATGTGATTATTAGTTGAGTCATCAGTGTTCATAGACGCACACGCCTGCAAACAGGATCCTTTAGTATGGTTTCAAGGTGCACTACCACTTTCTTTTTTCTTAGTAATTTTCATAGAAATTTACAAAATTGCTGTCGTGTTGCATTAAAGAAATGCAACATGGAATTAAGGATAGACTTAAAGAAGAGAAAATCACTCTCATCGTTAAATAGATATTTGCAGCACAACACTCCTGGACTTGTTTCATAGATTGGTTTCCTCCGTCTTTGTTTATTCAGTGTTGTTGTCTTCTTGTGCAGCTGCTTCCCCCCACGGAAAAAGCCCAGCCAAAGAAATGTGCCCCCGTTCAAGTCCTGGAATATGGAGAAGCTGTTGCTCGCTTCAATTTCAATGGAGACACAGTGGTAGAAATGTCTTTCAAAAAAGTGAGTCATGAGAATCAGAGTTGAAGTAAAAATGTGCACCGCACACAGCAGCTTCAGGCTGCAGTTATTGTCTTTGTGATCTGAACACAGGGAGAGAGGATTACGCTTATTCGCAGAGTGGACGAAAACTGGTATGAAGGAAAAATCTCAGGCACCAACCGCCAGGGCATCTTTCCCGTCACCTATGTAGACGTACATAGAAAACCCCGTGTCAAGAACGCCACAGAATACAGTGACCCTCCTGTCAGCCACTCACCACAGCGCAGCACCAACGCATCTCCTCAGGTGAGGACTCGGAGCCAAATCATTATTAATGTGTTTTCTAAAACGCTGCTCCTCGACCGATCCTGACCCTCCTACATTCACTGTGTCTTTGGGATTTTACACCAGAAGTCATTCAATACATTATAGTACTGTGACCTACTATGTCTATTACTTTACATCATCCTAAGGTCTAGTATTGTTCAGGAAAATCCAGATATTTTTGTATTTTTGTTTGTTTGCTTTACATTTGTTTCCTCTCATTTTCTCTCTTTTTCATTTTTCCTTCCTTGGCCTCCGTCTACCTTCCTCCTGTTACTCTGAAAAGCTGAATCGTAATCGCCTGACCACCTCTCCTCTTCCCCTCCCTCGGTCCCCTCGCCGCTCTGTGTCCCCCGAGGTCCATGCTATCTCCTCTGAATGGATCTCCCTGACTGTGGGAGGAGGGAGCCCTCCAGCTGCCCCCACCCCTCCACTGCCACCCCTGCCCACTGTGTCCTACCGCTGCGGCGAGTACCTGCCGCCACCATTCTCTGTCAGCCCCGTGCCTCCCATAACTGGCAGTCCTTATTGCGTTTCCCCTTCGGCCTCCCCTTCAGCCTCACCACTTCCCCCACCTTACCCACCCCGGCCCAACTCAACCACACCTTTCCTCACCTTCACCCCGCCTCAGGGGGACAACTTCCTGCTCTTTCCTTCCTCCCCACACCTGTCACGCAGCATGAGTCCCTGCAGCGGGCCAGTGCTGGAGGGTTGGCTGAAGGGGGAGAAGGAGGTGGCAGAGGGGGACAGCACAGAGAGAAACAGGGGCCGCAGAGCCCTGGGCAGCAGGCAGAATAGTCCTGCAGAGGTATCTACTGCATGGTGTGCAGTGTTACATTTCAGGCTCACTTCAAGTCATGTGGTTTGGGCCTCGGTTTGATTCCCAGAATTTAATGAATCACTAAAAGAAGGACTAACAAGCAGGAAGAGTTTTTAAGGCCTGTCGCTGGTTTAGAAAAGTCACAAGATAAACCTAGTCACACTGCTGTAGGCCGCAGGTGTGCATGTCGCAGTGTGTCATTCACTAACACTCCAACTATTTACAGTGTGTCCGTGTTTATATTGTCCAGTGTCAGATGTCCTCACTGTAAAATGCTATAAGTGGAACTCTGCTGTCTCCAAAGTTTACTAGTGAGCCCGAGTTCCTTTGTCCTCACGGAGTTCAGCATATGGCTGCATGTTGTTGTTGTTATCCTATGTGGAGGTGTCATAACACAGATGCCACCGCTGACAGTTCGTTCTGGACAGTAACATTTTTAGCTTTCACGTGTTGGCTTGTGTTTCAAAGATGCATTAAAGATTAACATTCCGACCACAAGAAGTCACAGTCTGTCTCTGAACTATGACGGCCATTCACAGCCGCTGGATACGGGGTCCAGTCCCCAGAAAGAATTGTTTTGTCTTAAGCTCACACTTATCTGAGGTCTTTTGTGTTGCAGTTTGTAAAAAATGAAGCTGACCATCATGGACGCAGCTCCAGGAGCCCAGTGATGTTGTACGACCTCCAGGATAATAACAATGTCAACTCATTTGCGGTAAGGCATTGAAAACTAAGTGTTGTTGGATGTTTTATAGAATATTTATGACATGATGTTATTATCTCTTTATCTACTTTATAACATTAACCTCAACAATTCAAACTCACATCATCTATAACTCCTGCTGTGGCCTGTGTAATGACACGTCACGGTAAATACCAGGACATTTCTTACATTGAGTCTGAATAGTCAGTGACATTTTGGGCAAATACAATTAGTTCCTGCGTGTACTTGTATGTCTGTGATGTCATTTCAAACATAAACAAGTCAACGCCTGTTATTTTTACACTGGCATCATCTCGTCTGAATCCAACTCTACCACTTTTTGTGGAAGAGGATGAACTGCGCTAATGCAAATTTGAGAAAAAAACAAAGTCCAGACAAAGTAGGAAGAGCAGTGTAAAAAATAAATCAAACTACTTAAGGTGTATAAATAAGAAATTCTAAAAACGAACATACCAGACTTACACCCACCTTGGGCCAATTATAAAGGGAATTCTAAACATTCTGTGTTTTATTGATTTTTGCATGGCCTTGTCCTTAACTATGAGTCCAGGGAGCCTGGCCACATGAGA
This sequence comes from Cynoglossus semilaevis, assembly GCF_000523025.1. Classification (NCBI taxonomy): domain Eukaryota; kingdom Metazoa; phylum Chordata; class Actinopteri; order Pleuronectiformes; family Cynoglossidae; genus Cynoglossus; species Cynoglossus semilaevis. The sequence continues at coordinate 10,819,287 of NC_024318.1, read as the reverse complement.
TCACATCTGTAGAGAAATACTAATGACTCATCGCTAGGGAGAGGAGGTTTTTTTTTTTTTTTTTCCGCCGAGGGTTCTCATAAAACTAGTGAGGTCATTAAGTTGGCAAAACTTGCCTTCATCACCTCAGGGCTGTGCTTTCCCTCCCACTCATCATGCTCCTCTCAGACAGGCTGCTGGCTCCAGCTACATTTGATCCCACTAGAAATAAGAGTGACATTGATTTTCTCCTCCAACGTCACACAAGGAATAAAATAACATTATTGCCCAGAATGTCAGACTACACCTTTTATCTTGAAAACTGCATATGTGTAATTAATCTTTCTTTGATATAAGTTCACTAATCTTTTCATCATTTTTCCTGTCTACATGCTCTCACTCTGCTGTTTTGCTGGTTTTTTTGTGGCTCCTCCCGGCCTCTACCATCTTCTCCTCTTTGCTAATTCTTCCTGGCTTTTAACGGAACACCTCCTTTTCCTACTTATTATTCACTGGATGACCCTCCTTGTCTTACCCTTCGTCCATCCTCTAACTCCTCACCTTCTTGCCTAACTTCACCGTGGCCTGTTGTGGGACCTGAACTTCTCTGACACCTTCACCACTACTAGGAGGCAGTGTGTAATGAGATTTTGAATATAGCTGAGACCTCGGTGAGGTACTGCAGCACCCTGTCCCCCTACCCTCGTGACTCTATCCACAGACTGCACCCCCACCCCAGTAAACAATCTCTCATCATTTCCCAGCAACCCCAGTCCCACAGCAGCAGCCCAGAGCCAGGTCGTGTCAGTTGTGGAATGTGAGTAAGACCTTATTTTTTTGGGTAGGTTTTGTTTTTAGAGGTTCTGCATGTTGACCAGTTTATCTTCATGCCCTGCTCCAGTTTCCAGGCTTTGTACAGTTATGTGCCACAGAACGACGATGAGCTGGAGCTGCGGGAGGGAGATCTCGTCAGTGTCATGGAGAAATGCGATGACGGCTGGTTTGTTGGTATGTGCCTCGGGACAGATTCTTCAGTCGTGCAGTCACACACACCCACTGTCACATCAATCCACATAGAGTTTCTGCAGAGAGGCAGCAAACTGCTGTACGCGTGCAATGTGCTCCTGGAGAAGTAGAGTCATCTTCACTCTGTCACATATAGAGTGTCTTTAGGAATGACAGCAGATGAGTGAGAGCATGTGAAGCACTTTTACCGTGTTCCATATATAATTACAGTAATCTGCAAAAGTCTCGACCCACTCACGATGTTTAGGTTTAAAACAAAAAAAAAGTGACGTAATCTGAACAGACCTTTTCAATTGTCAAACACTAAGATATATAATAACCAACAATGTTTTAAAGTACTTTACTGAATTATTTATTATATGTTTTCAGGTCGTTTTCACTTGAAATCACTTTTTTTACCAAAGAAAATTCCCCAAATCAGTTGCTACTCGACTTGGCACTAACATTGTTCCATAACTTGTTCTGTGGCAGTTGCAGTTAGTTTAGAGTCTGATCATCAGTCCTGTTATACATGATTTCAACAATGTCCATCCAATTTTTTTAAGTCTTGAAATGCAGCCAATGGTTGTCAAGTACTCGGGTGTTTAACTGATGGTTCTTATCTGTTATTGATGGCTGTTTTCCGAGCTTCAGCCTCTTTCAATCTCAAAACAAGCTTTGCATTTCACTCTATATTTAAGTCTTAATTTCTACAATTATCAAGGTCATTTTAAACTAACATTTAAGATTTTGTTTCACATTCAACTTTCTAAACACCTATGTTCTCATTTTCTCTTTCTCCAGGTACGTCAAAGAGGACTAAACAGTTTGGGACTTTCCCTGGGAATTACGTGAAGGAGGTGAAACTGTAAAGATCTCCAATCTGACAGTCACACACGGCTGCCTGTCGATCTTAGGAAGTCATTACTATCACGCATGGCTGTGGGTTAGCATAGTCTTTTTTAGCCAACCAAGTCAGTACTGTCAGATGGGTCTCGACCTGAGGTATGTCCAACTGTAGGAGGTGAAGACAGAGACAGCACACTGCCCAAACCTCAGAATTTGTTGTCACATATTTTACACACATTCAAATCTATGTATGGAAATCCTCTGTGGAAAACAAAACACTAGCTTTTAGTGCACAGATGCATACTTTCTTGTCCTTCTTATTCTAAAATTCACTACGTGTTTACATACAGTAGCACCTCAGTTTAGAGGCCGGCAGCAGAGCAGAGAGAAGAGCTTTTTATCTGAACTGGACTTTTTTTTAGAAGAGAAAATGTATTTTTGTGAAATGTGGAGTTGGAACTGTTTTTCATCAGCTACCTTTCAGAATGCAGAGGCTATAGGAGGAGCCATAGGTTGTAGACATCCTGGTTTGCCTGTCCCTTTAAAGAAGACAATTTTAGATAATCATCTGATACAGTATGTCGTAGCTTTGGTTCCCTTGTAAAAATGGCTTCACCACCGTTATGTAAATATGTGGCTTGTTTTGTTCAGAATATTACTTCACTTTTTCTCTCAGTCAAACACAAACACTCAACCTGTGGGTGGCGTCATAATGGTCTGTCAGTGGTGTATAACTGTGTCTGTATTTATCCAATGAATGGCCATTTAATTCTCCTTTTTTAAACTTTTCTGTACAAGTGAAAGTGAACTGCGTTTGCTGACGTTTGAAAGGTAGCTGCTGACGGACAGCTGGCTCCGACTCAACCACAGAACAGGCGTGGTAGCACTTAACTTCCTGTTGGTTTCACATGAAGAGTGATGCTATCTGCTGAAATAACAGCAAGAGGTCGAAAAGCTTTTAATGCTTTAAAATAAAAGCCAACAAGGTGTATTTAAAATAATCATACTGATTTGTGGGTGTATTGTTGGGATCTATTAACCTTGTCCTCACTGATGAGAGTGTATGTTTTAGCCATGTAAATGTGTACAGAGAAACTCAAAGAGGCCTTTCAGACATGGCTACATATTTTCATACGTCATGACTTAATATGGTTAGCGGTGATGATGAATGATTTGTAGAGTCAGCGTTAGGTCAGCATGCCCTGCACCAAGTGATGACAAATCCGTATTGGAGCATGAGACGCTATCAGCTTACAGCTCTGCCTTTGCATTCAGCTTGTAGAAAAGAGAAGACGGTCAGACGTAAACACGCTGCTCTTTGAGTTGTAACTTTTTCACCTCTGTATGTTAGTACGTCTTCTGCATGCACAGGTATTTCATTTCCTATTTTAATTCACCAATGATGCAGTGTGAAAATCAGTCCAAACCACAGGGGTCATGCAGTGATCAGAGAGTGGGTCGTAGTGATTGTAGTCGCCTGGTCACAAGGCAGCGGCAGGATGTAGCTGCTGCTGCAGAGAAGTGTTATCAGATGAGTCGAGTTGATGCCAGTGTGATCAGCTGAAAAAGTCAAGTCACAGTCCACACACATTTCCAGTCAAACAGTGCCAGACTTTGAGTGATGTTCTCAAACATAGTTACAAAATCTGTCACCAAACCCAAACAATGATGATTGCAAACTTGTTTTGCAGTTGAATGTACAAAGAGTAAAATCAATCTCTAACATGTTAAACGTGGTGACATACAGTAGACAGGGACTTAACCCTGTGTCTGTGGCTCTGCTGCTGAGATATAATATATATATATATATATATATATATATATATATATATATATATATAATATCATCAGTTACTAAACTCAACTCACGCATTTGAAAAAGTCAACCAACAGAAGTCAACTTGGACCAGGTCTAAGTCAGTAGATCTATGTCAGTAAACATTTTCAAAAATGTTATCGTCTCAATCGACGAAGTTCTGTGCCTTCTTCAAAAGAACATGACGTCACATTTTACAAATTATTTTACTGAATTTTACTATTCTGTATTGACATGCGGTAATAAAGATACGATTGTGAAGTAAAACTTGAAAGTGTAGTTCCATGCAGTTCCCTATGCAGTGAGGGGAGGGAGAGACTCACGCTGTGTTCTTATAGCTCCTGTGTTCTCTGCCTAATACTACCTTAAATTACCTCACTAATTTAATGAGGGGAAACATGCTAATTAAACTCTCTTACTCACAGTGTTCTCAACGCGTTTAAATGATTAGTTTGTCTGGAAATGTTCAGTTTTTTTCCTAAAACTGCACATGAGGTTTTTTGTATTTTAATATCATTTTCTCCTAAAGTGGTTTTAATTTATAGAATCAACATCATGATTCATTGAAGAAGGCCTCAGACAAGTGAATGAAATGATAGACTCTGGAGAATCTTCACTGACATTATGAATTGAGTCAGTGGTAGACGTTTTCTCCCATGGAGAGCTCCACTCTACTTCCAGGGTTACACTTTAGCACCATGGTATGTTTTCTTTTAGTTGAGTGGATTCAACATCTGCACTGGCACATTGTTTCAGCAAAATTAAAACAAAATACACAGGGATGAAAGTTTGTTTTCGTGCGTCTGGAGAGATTTCCTTTCACCACTAAGGGTTCTTCGTTTCTTATTCTGTCACCCTCCACTCTTCACGGCTCTATTGTTGAACCACATTCTACAGTTATTCTACATATTTATTACAAATTCTTCCGTCACAAAGAAAGCAATCGTTCCATGCTCTCATCACTACTGTTCACAGACTGTGCTCCATAAAACACCCTAGAGTGTATGAATGTAAGGTCAAATGAAGGTGGCGCTGACTGTGAACACATGAGCTGTTGAAATTAAAATCAAGTCTGGGTTTATACAGTGAAGAATCGCAGCACGGCACAAGAAGGATTGTAAATATGTAAGATAAAAAACAAAGAAAACTGCGAGCGGTCTGAGCGTTAGACTGAGCTCCCAACTACTTGCAGTGGTTTATTTACCTGAAGGATTTTTTTCACAGAGTGGAGCATTAATGAGCACAGGAAGTTTGACTCATATGAACATTACGCTGCCATTTGTGTGGATGAAGATGATGATGATGCCTTATGTTAAATGAAAGAATTGTGCCTCATTTTCAACCTTTTTTGTTTTTTGAGGAGGGACATGGAAAGTGGGGAAGGTGAATGGGGAGGGGCGTGGACACTGAAGTGTATCCATGACATATTTAATGTAACCATGGTTTTACCATAAGTCCTTGTCTGTGTGACAGGAGCACATTTGAAGAACTTTTGTCTGTTACTATGTAAGAGTGACGCAACATGCTTCAGCTGATGTTTGAATAATCATGACAATGGTCTAGAGACACACAACCTGTAACAGGTTTGGTTTGTTTGCTTCAATTTGCAGTGCTGTTTTATTGACATGATTAAAATAAAGATCCTATACACTGCTGTGACTTTGGTATTATGCAATATTTAATAAACCAGTTAGAACTTCGGTCGTCTTATCTGTTTTCATTTTAAGAAAGAACTGTGTGAGAGTTTTTATCACTGTACCAACCAGCATGTGAGGATTTGCCCTCCACTTGGGTTTTCACTAATTACCACTTGTCATTAATTATCTATTCTATTTTATTTTTCTTTTAAAAAAAAGACAAAAAACAGTCACAATTGATGTTGAAAAGTCTGCTGTTACAGATTTGGCAGTCACTACCAAATATTCCTTTTCTTTTGAACAGATCTCACGTATCATAAAGGCCTCACTTTAAAGACACCTTCTGAGGGACCTCACTGGTATGTGTGAGGGCCTGTTGTGAGAACATGTAAACTCCACAAGAAAGAACGTGTCTGGTTCCGTCTGGCTGCCTGCTGCCAGGAGCTATTTCTCTCTACTTTGAGCATAGATCCTTTGGCAGGAATTCAAGGTCTGGGAGAGGCACATTCCTGGGATTTAGCTCTACCATAAATGGTAAGCTTGCATATAATACAATGACGTACAGGCAGGCCCACATCCCTAAAACAAACAGTGGAGTTCACCGAGAGGAGGCAAAAACAAAGAGGCATCACTCTGCTCTCTGTTCAAATGACGTTACATAAAAAGTGTTATATTACAAGAAACTTACATTTTATGACATAACCCTTTATGTAGAGAATAGAGATTTTAGAGGATACCTTAAGTTTTTATGGTGTATAAAAAAAGCTGTTTAAAACATTCAAGAGCAACACCTTTGTAAATTCAGACATATGGAGAATAGACTTAAATATAATACAATAAATAAATAAATGTGTTAGAAGTGGCTCACAGAAACCTGATCTAGTTATGTAGATTGAAGAAAATCATGATTCGCTGATTTGATGTGTAGTATTAAACAGACCTATTTTAGTGAGTAATAGCTTCATTTAGAAATATTAACTCAAACTGGGAAATTTTTTCCACAGAGTCAATTGCTACATTTTACTGGAGCTTTTGCTGTGATTAAATTAATTTTGGTATACAGTGTGAGATATATGGTTTCACATAGAAGACTAACCATTTTTAATTTGTGATGAACCTTTATCAACTTGTTTGCTTAATCACGTGTTTGGCTGCATTTCTTAAAGTGAGAGCCATCCTATAATGTTTGATGTATGGGTTGAACCAACCTATTTTAGGTGAAGGACAAGTTAATCTAACCATATTAAATGATTAAAGACAAAGGATCATTTCATAATAATGACACCTTTAGAGGTTTGGAGGGTCCCCAGAAGAAAAAAAGTTTGGGAAACACTAGGCTATGGTGTTCAGTCAGGCAATTGGTTGGCCATACCTCAGCTTTCATGGGGGTCCTTAGGTGAGCAAAGGTGATACTCAGGAGACTGAACAGTGTTGGATTGCAGGTAACGCATTTAAAGTAAAGCTTGTAATTGCTTAATGGCGCAATATATTTAAAACATCTGGTAAAACTATCATGTGGCGTTTTAATTCATTTTAAATGCCCTTTTCTTTAACAAATTGTTAAATTCAAAATACTTCCTTGATGACCGCGTGACCAGCAGTGTGTTCTGAGTACATGTTGTGGAGTGATACATCTGTACTAACACGATCTTTGCTTTCGTCACTCTCTGCCTCTCCCTCTCTCCCTCTCCCTCTCTGTCTCTCTCTCTCGTGTTATCAGTGAGGAAACTTCTTAGACCTCCTCGTCCAACAGTAATCTGACGTCCTCCTCTTTCCTGGTCCAAACTTGCGGAACTGCTGTTGTGTAGCTGTGGGTGTGAGACAGCAGCTGTGAACACGCGTTCACATTCAGCCACAAGGAAGAGTGCAGAGGAATTCAACACTGTATTTATCGGCAGCATGTCTCCAGTGAAGGTGGTGATGCAGGGTGGAGGACCTTGGGGTTTTAGGCTTGTCGGTGGAAAGGACTTCGAGCAACCTCTGGCTGTTTCCCGGGTGAGTCGGTTATGTCCAGTGTTCGCAGTTGGGAAAACACACACCTGAGCTGCGGCTGTGCTCACCTCAGCCCACTTTAGTTTGACGTCAGTTGTAATTATCTCCCGTTAGTTTCACTGAAGCTAATGTTAGCTCGTCGGTTTCTTGTCATGTTATCTGACATTAGGAAATGTTCCACTGGGAAACATCATAAAAGAAAGGCTTCGTTATGCCAAAGAGCGCAACCATTAACACTTGATCAGAAGTAGGTCAAACACACGTTGAATAAAAAACACTTATTATTATTACATGTATTTTTAGATTATAACGGTAATAATTAATTAGCACTCGAGTAGTGATTGCAGCATAATTGACTAATCGGTGAAGACTGTGTGAAGTTTAAAATTATGTTGGCTTAACTAAAAACGTTCATGACATTTTATATTGAGTCACCAAGATAAAGGAAAAAGTAAGTAAAGTAAGGTTTATTCAATACAAAGGTAGCGTTGTGGTACTCAAGTCCAGCATCAGTGACAAAGACGGCACTGATGATGATGATGGTGGTGGTGATGGAGACTCAGACATGAATGTCTGTATGTGTAACTCAGAACCCACATGTATTATTTAGGGTCTTTGACTCAGTGTTGAAACCTGACTTTGGTTGAGACTCAGGTCAAGTCAACAACTTGACTTGAACTTCCTTAAAGTGACTTCTTACTAAAACTGAGTCAAACTGGACTCACTCCCACTCATCATTCACTTTTCTTCTTTGACTACAACTCTGAAGTAAAATTCCAAGAGGTCTGCCTCACAATTTCGTGGGCATGCTATTTGTTGCTTGTTTAATGGTTTAAACTGTGTCATTTGTTTTGTTTTTTTCCAGAAATTCTTTTGTCACAAATGTTTAGATGAAAAACAAAAGCTGTTATGGTTGCATCCGTGTTTATTTATTTTTTCCAGTCTTTGGGCTTTAGTATATTGCTATTCTTTAAACCATACCTTTAATACCTCCTCATTTTTATGCTACCATTATTTGAGTACAGTTCACTGTTAGCGCTACCATAAAGGTAAGATTATAGGCTGATATAACTGACAGTTTCAATGTATCATTACAATGACCATAAATTATCAAAAACAAAATGCTCTTATTCATAAATCTAACCGGATTCTCACGTCTCATGACACAACCTTTATCCAACATGTACATTTAGGTCTGACCAGTCTCAGTGCAGGTTTATAGCTTTGCTATAAAAAAAGTGATAAAATGAGATCAAATAGTAGCTGTGTTTTTGAATATGTAATTACAGTTATTTTTAATAGAAATGTCTTTTAACAATTTCTCAAATTTAGCTGTTAAAACTGTTTTTTTCCTCCTTAATTAAATTAATTAAAAAGTTGTAAACTAATGGCATTAATCTGTAATGTACACCTGTTTGGTTTTGAAACAAATAATATACGTATATAAACAGTATACTTTTATGCTACACGGTTCAGGTTAAGAATATTTTTGTAATATTTGGCATGGGCTGGAGAAGCATCAACACTCAAAATGATGACATCATCATCATCATCGATATCTTCTGTTAACTGACCCAGATTCAACTTTCAACACGGGTAAGAGGAGGGAGCAGCTGCTGTGTTACTGGACATAGTTAATAATATAGACCCAGACAGCATAAAGTTAGGATCAAAGGAACATGTCAGTGATTTAACCCAATGACAAAGAATCTACAGCTTTCCAAGATGAATCTGCCTGGACTTCATCACCAGTCTTCATCTCCAGAGTCATAAATACATTCAAATCCCAAATCAGCACAGCAATATGTTCTACATCAAGACATTTCTTTTTAAAGGTTGATTTAGTGCTTAGTGGTAATTCTGCGCCGTAACAGCGCAGCATTTGTCCCATATCAAATATGAACTCAGCTTTTCATTTATGACATCAGTCATAAATGTGAATATGACTCCCTAGTGTGCATGTATTGGTACACTGCTGTGTCTGTTGTAAATGTTGTGGCAGTGGAGCAGCCACTCTGCCGTTTTTCAGAGTCTGTCTGTCTGTGTTTATCTGTGACAGAGGCAGCGCTCAGCCGATCAAACTGACCAACATCAGCTTCTGGCTGTGCATGTGGCCTTGAAACGATTTTGAGGCATTAGTCGCAGTACTTTGTACTGCAACAAGAAGCCCTAATCCAGTAGACAGAATGATAGATTTCACAACAAAATGTTTTAGTTTCACCTAAGCACCTCAAACTTGAAATGCCATCCGAAGGCCCCACATGTGTTTGAGGCTTCTGACCTCTTTCAGGTCAGACTTCAGGCTTGTGTCAGTAATATGGTTTGTTTGGACTGTTTTTTGTTTTTTTGTTTTAAAACAAATGAACCCGGGGCATTAAAAATTGTCTTTTTATTATCTCATGTTTTTTCAGGTCACCCCTGGCTCTAAGGCAGCTCAGGCCAACCTGTGTATCGGAGACATTTTCCTGGCCATCGATGGAGAATCCACAGAGAACATGACTCACATGGACGCTCAGAACAAGATCAAGGGCTGCGGAGATGAGTTGGTTCTCTCCATAGACAGGTACGTAGCAACATGTCGCGAAGCGATGTGTGTCGCCGCAGGCAGAGAAAACAGCCAGTAATCGGAGACGGCTAACCGACAATCAAGGTGT
>NC_024318.1:10784230-10809335 GCF_000523025.1 Cynoglossus semilaevis | reverse complement strand
TGTTAAAAGGGCGAGGCTTCCCACACACTGTACGTGTGTCAAACTACAGCTCTGAACACTAGACCGAGTTATGCTGTGTCATGTCTGCGTCACATGAGATATTTTTGAAGCAGATGTTGAAGCAGCAGGGATTAAACAGATTAAAGATTCAGGTGGAAGTGCTTTAACACCAGCTGGATGGTGGAGGGAACTGCAGGCAAGCATACATTTGAACTCAGTTGAGGAGTAGCCTAGTATAGTACGGTGCATTTGTAGCCCCTTCTGTGTAATCCTAAACCTATCTGGTGCTGGGGTGAGCAGGTTTTGCTGGAATTTCTTTGACCAAGACAACCTGCTGGGAAAAAAAGATCAACAACACACAGGCTCCCAGTGTCTGCTCTGCTCTTTGGTGTGTTTGTTGTTTGTTTTCCACTGCGGCCTCATTGCCTTTTGTAACGTCACAAGCTTAGAGTCACAGGAGGAAGAAAATGATAACATTTGTTCCATCACTTCATCACACAACTCCATTGTGTCACTAGAAATGTTTTGTCTATATTATTTTTCTCTTCCTTCTATCTGAAAGGCAAGTACATGAATAAATAGAAACCAGATCTGAAAAATCTTATCTGAAAGGCAAGTACATGAATAAATGGTCATTTATTTGGTCATAGATCGTCCACATGGCTGTGACCACGGTCATCTGACTCTTAAATTCTACAACTGCACCTTGATAACATTCTGGTGCCTGTTGTTCCTCCATGTTCCACGAGAGCTCGTCTCACCTTCTCTTTTCACTTTGAAAGAAGTCATATCACGAGGAACACTTTTACCATTATTACCCATGATTATTTTTATACTAACTGTCAGTTGTGATTAGTGGAGAACTGACTCTAAAGAAAACAGCAGGATTGAACTGATCATTTTTCATCAGGTTTTTTTTATCAACAATTTGAATCTGTGGTTTTATTCTGAAGAAAGGGGTCATCTGACCAAAACTTGGCGTAGCACATGTCCTATTCAAGAGTTTGTTTGTTTGCTAGGATTTTTCTGTCTTATATTATATGCAAGTCTTTTCTTTTTGTTTCCCAAAAGATGGCATAAACAAAAGTTAAAATTCTCCGTCTTGGACATTTTTATTCAGGGCTGGGCTAAAAAATTATTCATTCATCATCCTTTGCTGCTTTTGCCCAGCTTTTTCCGTTTCTGTGCCACAAGTAAATGTCTGATCATTTAATTCAATAGTCTGGGGCACATTTAACCTCATTTTTCCCCCTCTGTTCTTAAGGTCAGAAACCAAGTTGTGGTCTCCGCTCTCATCCAAGGAAGGGAAGACACATCCATACAAGATGAATCTTGAGTCAGAGCCACAGGTCTGTGTCCAACCTCAAACCTGCATGTAAAACACCAGCTCTTTAAAATGTGACCCAGCCATTTAGAGTGAGATCAGCAGTGATCCCCATTCACAGGTAGCCAGCTATTTTCTGGGAGCTCAAACATTCCTGTCCAACCGCTCCCACAGAGGCTTGTGGCTTCCTTCTTTTTCCCCTTTTACAGTGCCAGCAATGAAGTCATTGTTTACAGCCCAACAGGACGTTTCCTAGGAGACAGTAGTTTATCATCCCAGCTCTGACGTAACCTCACTTCCTGCTGTGGAGTGGAAAGTCGAGTGCAACGTGTGAATTCATGTAGGAGGCAGGGTGAAGTGTCACAGACTGTGTGTGTGTGTTTGTGTGTTTCACCGACACATGCTTCAGTGCTTGTTTCACTTTGAGGCTACTTTATTTATTTATTGTTTTCTATTAAAGACAGCTTTTTATTTCTTCAGTTAATGTGGTATAACTTCATACAAGTGCAGTGTGGTGTTGTACATTATGAACATGGACTTCCTTTCTCAGGCAATGTACTGTTGTAGACTGTAATTTAAATCCCAGATGCTTGCAGCATGAGCGTGTCCAGAAGCTTCTGTCTGTGTTTCCACTGCAAAGCATGAGCTACATTTTGTGGTATTTATGTGCCCATTTTGGCATGCCAGTGTTGTGACGTTAAATGGTCCGCTGCAATTAAGGCGGAGTCCCGCTGTCCATTATCATGAAAAATTAGGTGAAACTTTACTGCAGACTCCAAACCAGAAGGAAATGAGACTGCGTTGACATTTTCACTGGTTTCAACACAGTGTTATTAGCCGTGTGTTCATAAAAGTGAAGCAATAAAAAAAGGAATCTGCACGTTTTTACACGTTCCTCTGAAATTGTCCAAACCTGTTGGCACCAACTCTGCATGTCTGATGTGGTGCAAGTCATTTCATGAGTGTTGCTGTCCTGTTCTCACCGTCTTTCTCTTTGATTATACGTTTATTGTAATCAGTTTTCTTTGATTCGATCCCAGGAGGTGAGACACATCGGCTCCACCCACAACAGGAGCGCCCTGCCGTTCTCCGGCTTTGGCTCCAAAGTGGTGACCAACCAGTACAACAACCCTTCTGGCCTCTACTCTTCAGAGAACATTGAGAACTTCAACTCGGCTGTGGATGAAGTGAAAAGCAGCACTACAGCCAACGAACCTGCCAACAAGTAAATAAAACAGAATCACACCGCTTTATTTTAAATACAGTCAAACCAAGTTTGGTCCTTTTTTAGTGACATCCCTGATCTCCCTCTAACAAACACAATACTCCTGGCATCTGACGGCTCTAATTTTCCGTGGTCATTTCCATGCTTATCAGTATCAGTAATTAGAGAGGGTGTCCTTTTGGAGGTCATATTTATTTTTTTCATATTTGTTTTCTGTGTAGCCCACACTCACACATTTACATGGATACACACAAAGGCGGGCACACACAGGTCCCACTATAATCGAATGCAACGTCCTTTAGGTTTTCATTTGTTCATTGAACCACTGACTGGTGTCAGCGTGTTAACTGATTGGGCCAACATAGAAAGCCTCGCACAGTTTCTTAGAAGAATTTTTTTTCAGTCCATCATTTCAGAACAAAAAGTCCTCAAATGACTGCTCATCTTTATTATACAGGTGATGAGTAGCCGTACAGTGTGCACACTACTATTCATAATTCAGAGCAGACTTTGAGTGCAATTAAAATTTTATTGTATGCTGTTAAAAAAATTACAGAGCACAAAATGTGTTCAAAGTGTATCCTATAATATAACTTCTTTGCCTCGTTCATGAGGTCAATATCGGCTCATCGAATATTTACTCTTCGAGGTTTGTCTATTCTCAGACTTCCTGATTATTTTTTTGTGTTCTGCGTCGCTGCATTTCAAAACATTTCTCGTGCCATATCTCGTAAATAATAAAAAAGTAGGTCACACTTTAACGACGTGCTTCGTTGTCCTGTCATTTGCGTACATGATACTGTGTCCCAAATAGCACACGTGTTTTAGGACCTCTACAGTTTCACTTGTGTTCCTGAAACCAGTTTTATCTGCTGTTACTCAACACTGTGCACCTTGTTGTTATTGAAAATATTCTGTTTACATCTCAGTTAAACACAAATTTTATTTTACATTCTGCTACATGAAAACTTGAATCGTTTTAATTACTTTACATCTTTACATCATACATCGGTCCATGGCTGACTCTTGAAATAAGTGGATTTGCATTGAGTTTAGTTTTTAAGTAAATAAAAGTAAAGTAAATAAAATAGTATTATAGTAAACTTGAGTCTAGTGGCATGCATGCAGTCTTGTGATTGGCCCAGCAAAGATAAGTGTGTCTTCTTTGTGTGGAGGAGACTACAGCGTGGGGGAGAGGTAAATCAATATTAAAAGTCTCATCAGCTACAAAGGGCACAACGGCCATGTAGTACTAGAGCAACCCCTCATGCATTTTTTTCATAAAGAGAACATTAATCATTTACATTTATTATTTTTAAATAGTTCTGGATTTGTTGTTTGTTTTTGCAGAACTCCTACAGACGCTTCAATGACAAACAAGCGGCCACCGTTGGCGGAAGATTCAGAAGTTTACAAGATGCTCCAGGAGAACCAAGAGTCCGACGAGCCACCCCGACAGTCGGCTTCATTCAAAGTGCTGCAGGAGATTTTGGAGTCAGGTAAGCAATCGAATTAAATTAAAAAAAAACTTTCTGTTAACATTGATGTGTGTAGATCTTAGGGAGTCATTGAGGTCCATGTCAACATTTAATCAGTCTGATATTTCCAGGCGACTCTGATAAACCATCAGGGTTTAGGAGCGTGAAGGCACCCACGACAAAGATCGGTTCCTCAGTAGGGAACACAGAGAAGTTACCCCAGTGTGACAAGTGTGGATCTGGGATCGTGTAAGTGTTTGATGTCGTTTTCACTCATTTTATTTTCTCTCACACAGACCTGGCGTGTCTCCATCAGGAAGCTGATTTTCGTCTACATTATATTTGCTGTTTTTGTTTCACAGTAGCAGAGTGTTGCTGCTGGAGTTTCGTCTCCCCCTACTGGTTTAAAGAATCATAACACAAACCGCTGGTGTTTTGTCGCTGTTATTTCTTGTAATTTTAAATTTTAATCTTTTTTTTACCTAAAATGTATATTGTTTTTCAAATATCAACTTTTAACATTCTTTTTAATATTTTGGCCACTTTCAGGGAGACTGCACTAGGGTAAAGTTGTTTTGTTTTTTTTTGCAAAGGGGGACTTATTTGGATGGTAGTTTTAAATTAAAAAAAACCTATAAATCACTCTTATCCTAAATTTCATAGAACTAATTTGGTCCAGAAACACTGTTAACAACTACTTTTTTTTTTCAGTAGAAATAGTGTAAGTTGAGTCTCACGTCATCTTTCACTCTGCTCTCTAGGGGTATGGTGGTGAAGCTGCGGGACAAGTTCCGCCACCCTGAGTGCTACACCTGCACAGACTGCAACACCAACCTTAAACAGAAGGGACATTTCTTTGTGGAGGACCAGATTTACTGTGAGAAGCACGCAAGAGAGCGGGTGACACCGCCCGAGGGCTACGACGTGGTCACCGTCTTCCCCAAGTAGACGACCTGCTGAGCTCGGCCTGGGACTGCACGCCGCCAAACCACACGTGACATGACATAATCTGAGACATTACAGTATTCAGCTGATGCTACCAAAGAAGACGTGTTCAGACTGCAAACCTGTCACGATGTTTCCTTAACATCAGGTTGTGTCTGGCGGTAGTGGAAGTTAAAATAGTTTATATCTGATTAATTTGTCCAAAATTCTCAAAGCAAAACTATGTCAGTGTGCTGCACAGAACTAGATCATCTCACAAGATAAACTCAGTGTTGGACAAGATGTATTTAAGTCTAAGCTGTGGTCCAGTTTGCTGAGTATTTCAATATTCTAAAGATATTGTACAACAGTTCAGTCTGACTTAAAACCAGCCAAAATCTGAAAAGCTTGATGTTGTTTATGTGGCAGTCTGAACATGGTCTGAAACTTCCAAAATTTCTCCCCTACATTTTGCGTCCGTACAGTCACTGGTAGGCAGACGAGTGTGAGCCTAAAATGTTTCAAAGTGTTAATTTGCACATTATGTTTGACTTCAATGAGAGATTGTTTGATCTGAGGTAAGAGTTAAAATCCCGCACCCCTCCCAGAATGTAGTTTTGACATGTAGAATGACAACAAATGTTTCTTTCTCTTTGAATCAGAAAACCATTCTTTCGAGACACGCTTTTAATTCTTTTTTTTAAATAAATATTTCCACTTTTATTCAGCAAAAACTCATAAATATCATTGCCAAATAAATATTTTTTATCTTAAACCACTTCTGTCATGATTCATTGATTGTGCTTTATTTAAATTATGCTAATCATTTTTAAATATTAAAAAAAGATAAAACAAATGAAACCTGACTTGTCAACTATATCTGATAATTAAATAACAAAAAGATGATCAGATGATGAACCCAGGTGTTTCCAAGGATCTTAAAATCATGTTTACAAAGGTTGTTTTTGTTCCTCTGTTAACAAATCAATTACATGTTCAGATAAAGACCATGAATTCATTCTGGAATATTAGCTTTTGTGAGGCTGACCGACTAAATCCGTGGTCCAAAGTTTGGAGATCATAGTTACCACATAGAAGTGTAATAAAAGGATTGGCCCGCTGTCATGATGTCACATCTGTGGTCATGTAATGATGTGTAGGGACAGTTTGGGTCCATGTCCCCTGAGGACCCATATTCAGACTCTGTTGGACTCCTCAGACCCGACACTGCTGACAGATAGTCTGCAGCGTGTCCTCGCTGCTCAGCCATACGCAGCGTCTCTGTTAGGGCCCAGATGTAGTTGTGGGCAAAGCGCAGAGTTTCTATCTTGGTCAGCTTTGCGTCTTCAGGCAGTGCTGGCAGGATGCGTCTCAGCGCATCCAGGGCAGAGTTCAGGTTGTGCATGCGGTCGCGCTCTCTGTCGTTGGCTTTCATTCTGCGTCGACCCCGGGGTCCTCCCCGGTGCCATCCAGTTCTTTGCTCTGTATGTCTGGTTGAAAGTACAGACTCCATTCTTTCACCAGATGAGTCTTTGTTGACATGGATACATGTGTGTGTGCCGTCAGCCTCACACTGTGCTGCAGGAGACATCCTGTAGGCAGGGAAATATCAATAATACTGTGGCTGGATTATTTAAAAGAAACAGTGAAAGTCAGAGTGAAATGAAATGACTAATGGACTGCTGTGAGATGTGCTATGATGAATGCTTTGTAAAAAGTGATATGGAAGAGAGAAATATAAAAATATGAAGAAATCCTAGAAGAAGGAGACAGGAGAAAGAGCGGGAAGATGTGAAGAGAACACCAAAACAAAATGGAAAGAAAATGAAGATGATGGAGAGAGTAAAAAGTAAATTAAAGTAGAAAAACAGTAAACATGAAAAAAGTAAAACATAAATAAATAAATGGAGAAAAAGTAAAGGTTGAAATAAAACATGGAGTTTGTGGTTGACCATACGGAAGCCAGGAGATAAAATGAAAAACAAGACGTCATGAGGAAGACTGGAACAAACACAATACATTTATATTAAAATTTACAAGTTTATGATCCCACCAGTTTTACTTGCTTTCATAATTAGGCAATTTTTTTTTTACCGTGCGTTGCACTTTAAAACACAGTACAAAGTAACCAAAACGACCCCCATGACTTATAGTACTCACACTTACTTCATCTGCTGAAGCCTGGACGAGGAGACGGCTTGTGGTCCTTGTTATTGCTGCAGGTGGAGGCGCAACTGACAGTGAGGGATGGATGCGCATCCTTGTCATTTTATATGGCCTTTATCTTATCTGTCTAAAGCCTGGAGGAAGACTGAATCAACAGCCCTGACAAGTGACCAATCAGCGTTCAGACACCGCTTTCTCCAACCTGTGCCTCCCTCAGTCCCTACACCGGTCTGTTTCTTTGTCTTTGTGCTAATGTTTTTTAATGCATTATTTTTACTTATTATTATTATTATTGTTATCATTATTATTATTATTATTATTATTATTATTATTATTATTATTATTATTATTATTATTATTATTATTATTATTATTATTATTATATATTTTAAGTGATGATAGTAAAAACATGCTTTGCTCCACGTTCAAATTACAATTCTACAATTAGTCTAATTTCTTTGTGTATAAAATAACCTGTTTTACTCACAGAATCACTCTTACCAAATCATAATAACAATATGGTGACGCGGTTCGTTTTAGCGTCCAAAGACCTCAAAGCAAATATTGAAACCAAATCTCTACGTTCAAATATGTTTTGTAGAATATTTGATCTTTTGGGGGCGGTTTCCGGGTAATCGCTTGAAACTTTGAGCAAAATATACCTTATATCTGTTGATGTAAAATCAGAGGTGAAATGTATTCACCTCTCGTTGTCAGTCACCAGATCACTGTTTCTAAAGGGGATGTTCGGTGCCACCTTTACGCACTCCGAATGTTTCACAGAATATACAGAGGTTGCGGTATATCAGACATCCACGTCACAATCTGTGGACATCTCACCATGTAGCACAGTGGTACAAAATACAGACACTAGAATTAAATCAGATTTTTTTTTATTCTACGGTTTTTTTTATTCCAAGTTGTGCGCTCCTTCCCTGCTTAAATGTTATTTGAAATCTTTAAAACGTCTTCAAAACTGCTCCTTTATCAGACTTGAGAAATATATCTGGAGTTAAAACTCATTTGTGATGACGTATAAAAATGAGCCTTTAATGGGGGTTTTCCTCCAGGCCAATTATATTTGACAAACGTGTGCTTATGGCGTTAAAGAGAAGGGAAGTTTGGATGCTGTGGACAAAGACAATTACGCATGGGGCCACCTAACAATAGAGGTGGGGCAGAGTGAAACCTCTTGTCTAACCTTTAAGTACTAAGTGTCTTCTTGTGTCTGACACCAACAAAGGTGTATTTTCTTCTCTGGTGCGGTTGTAGATCTGTGCGTCATGACCTCTCCAAAACGTGCCCAAATATCGCCAAATCTCCGTGGCGCATGACAAAAGTGCACTTTAAATGGGGTTTAAAGACCAATAAAACACGTCAGCGTGCTGTGGACACGTGTCCGCTGTGGTGAGGGGGAGAGGGGGAGTGTGTGAGCTCAAACATGGTTTACAATTGCAAACAAAAGGGCCACAAGCGCTGGCCTTAACTTTCTGTCTAAATATGTGTTTTGGGGACATTCTGCTAACCATATGCTTTCAATAAAGTGGACAAATAACGTGGTGAGATATGAGATGGTGCCTGGCTGTTATAAAAGGCAGGAAAAGACTAAAGTAAACTAAAATATTACCACTTAACAAATAATCATTGATGCCAAATCCACGCTGGGACGTGAGGGGACAGGTGTTGGTTTGAAGTCTTGAGTCTCCAGCTTTGATTTTTTTTATCAGCGTGCTGTAGTGTCCTGCTTGTTATGCAAAGTATGGGCAAACACGCGACGCAGCCAGTCTGCGTGGAAATAACAGATATCGGAGCAGACTTGGTCCCAACGTAATTTAACAATATTTAACAATAAAGTGAGTGAGCGCCCGAGCAGGTGAGATCTGCCCGAGTCTGCTGATTAATACTCACCCAAGTACTTCACTTTACACGCTCCTTTCCTTATTTATTATACCAAATCTATTTATTATTATTTTAGCAAACAGGGGTAACAGGTGGTGCTTTATTTTCGTCTTCAACGTATTGTCTGAAGGAGGTTTTCAGGGGGACAATCAAAGTCCAACAACTCGCTGACCAGATTGTTGTCATCCCAAACCAGCAGCCAGGCCATTCAGCGTCTCCCCTCCTCTTGTTCTATCTGCCAAAGAGCTGCCGAGAGAGAGGGAAGAAAAGGCAAACTTCTTCAAGAAAGGAAAAAACATCTTAAAACATTTAATTGCAACCCGGATGCCATATGTACACCTCTTGTGAGAACCCTCAACAATGTGACTGCCTTTTAGAAAGTATGGAGTGCGCCTTTGGAGACGTGTGCGCTTTTGGAGAGGTGCGCGCGTCGTGACCAGAATGACCCTGAACACACTTAGAACGAGAAGTAATTCACTTTTAATGTGCTTTGGAGTTTCCTTTCACGGGCATGGCATTGTAGCTCTCACCTCAGCCTTTGAACACAGTGTACACCAATTACAGTGGAATAGCCGTCCTTTGGAGACTGTTTGTCTTTTTGAAAAGAGTGAAGATTTTAAAGGGCCGTGGCTGCAAGTCGCCCCCTTTCACCCGCACACTACTCTGGCAGATTGGTGTTTCTTTTTTTAAGAGTGTGTTTGCAGTGTTGAACTTTGCATTCATTAGTAGCTCATTGTGGATGACAAAAACAAATGTGCATTTTCTGTCACTTAGGTGAAGAGGCAAAATTAGAGGCAGCTACAGAAGCCGCCAAAGTTTGGAATATCGACTTTTCTGGGTCAAAGGTTTTATTTTATGCGCCTAAATGTGGTGTCCAGTCTGAAACTGGCTCTGCTACCAATGTGAACTATAGATTCCACGTCACGTAGTAGAAGTTGAGTGCGTTCTTCCATGAGATGGCACAGACAAAGACAACCTTATCGCCACTGAATGCACTGTGTTTGTCAGAATTTACGCCACCTGCTGACCACAGCACTGCTCAGATCACACTGCACATCCAGATCTGGTCTCTGTTAGGACAATCCAAGTCTTTAAATCAACTTTTAAAAACGTGTTTAATAACCCATGGGTGGTTTCAATGCCGGGAATTTCAACATTTCTAGTTTTAGCGTTCTTTCACCCAAAACCGTTTTTTTCACTATTTGGACATGTGCGTTCTTTCACCCAAAACCGTTTTTTTTCACTATTTGGACATGTCATTTTTGGTCAGGTCATTACTTCCTCTTCCTTCTTTGAAACCTCCATTCCATCTTAAAGAAAACCGCTGAGAATAATGAAGTGCTGAGTAAAATGTTTCATGTTTGTTTGGCAATGAACAGTGTTGACTTTGTGCCAAATATCCAGTTTAAATGACAAACAAAACTTCTACCTTGGTTCATCAGATAATATATGTTTTCTTTAATAATCGTTTGGAGCATAATGTATTTTTACATTAATAGTAAACAGCTTTGTATCCAAAGAAAATCAAGCAAGAAAAAAACAGCTCACACGGTTTATTTGTGACTCATTAAATACTGTTTCCAATTCATTCATATGGCTGAAGTATATTCAGTCTTTTTTGGGGCATTTTATTTTTATTAATGTGAATCTATACCACATATGGGTTAATGATGTAACTGTGACAGTGCATTTTATTTTTTTAACCATATAATACTTGCAGTGCCAACACCTATCGACATGATGGCGCTGTCTTCACCCTCAAATTAAACCAACATTTCACTTAATTGTGAAAACAAAAATGACTAATTTTGGACTTAATGTGTGTAAGCTAATTACGTAATAAATGTTGCAAGACTTTTAAATCGTTTTGCCTTGGGTTTATAATATCATTTACTAAATACTTAACGTTTATCCTAAAATCATTGTTTAGATCAATTTTGAACTGAAGAGTTCAGAGAACAGAAAAGACACAAAATTGATATTTTTTGACATTTGCATACAGGCTTTTCTTGTAAATGGTGTTTCGATTCTAGCATATAGCTTTTTTTCTTTCACGTGTAGAGAAAATTTGGGTTTATATATTGATTTGCAACACGTACTTTATCTCTATAATGTACTAAATTATACACGCTATATTTCTTATTCACTTTGAAAGAAAAGCAATAGATATTTGCTAACTCATTTCTTTGTGAGACAACGCTTTTAGATGTTTTCTAAAATGAAAAGATTTATAATGTATTTGCAGTTGCAGAAAAACACGCAGATGCATTTTATGCAACGCTTCCACTTTTTTGTAGATTTACGCATGCCGAGACGCGATTTTACGTCATGACGTCCCCAGATACTTCTTCCTGACTAGAACGTTAGCTTGTTGCTGTGTTTGATAGCAGCATGTAAATGAGGCTTCGAAGGCTGGAGTGAGAAAGCAGCAGCGGAGCGGCTACTTTGGTTAGAACTACAGACAAAAGGAGAATTGGAGACAGAGTTTGCCGCGACATCATGGATTATTGGGTGAGTGTCTCTTCATTTATGTTTGTTTTTACAGCCGGTGCGTGACACGGGAAGGTGACAGTTGCTGCGGCTGGGACTTGTCAGTCGTTGAAGTAAAACTTGTTTTCTATCAGAGATGTTGCAAGACCACAAACGGAGACAGTCGCAATTTAACAGTCAGAATACTATAATTCCAGTTGAATTAATACCTAAGTGTGACATGCGACATAAAACGACTGTGTATAGATTTTAGGAACAATGAAAGTGGTTGACATAGCTGTCTTTACGTTTTGTTTTTTGAAGCCATTAAGCTGTGTTCTTTATAACCAGCGGACCAGTGACAGAGGGAAGTTCCTCTTCTGTTTGTGGTTTAAAGCTCCTCTT
Source organism: Cynoglossus semilaevis (assembly GCF_000523025.1). NCBI lineage: Eukaryota > Metazoa > Chordata > Actinopteri > Pleuronectiformes > Cynoglossidae > Cynoglossus > Cynoglossus semilaevis. The sequence continues at coordinate 10,797,445 of NC_024318.1, read as the reverse complement.
GTTCCTGTTGTTTATTAAGTAAACGACTGTTTAAAACAAGAGATTCTGTTTGTTGGTAATAGACAAGAAGTTTAAACAAAGACACGACCCACTTCTGGGATCACAGAGCTGTTTGGGTTTTTGTGAGATTCTCCTCAAAAGTGTTGACATGCTATCAAACATGAGTGGCAGCTGATGAAAGACAAAACATTGAGCACTAAAATGCAGCTAACCTGACACAGATCTGCTGCCAGTGCAAAATAAACTTCCAGTCTCTCTCTTCACTGAACTCTTTAAAGTCAGCTGGGGTAGAGGAAGATGGGGAAGAGGAAGAGGGTTCTTCTTCTCCTGCAGGAGTGTGCAGCAGAGTTTCACCTTGATGTATCCAGGAGCCGCCACCTCAGAGTCACACCTAGTACATTTCCATGAGAACATGACCTTCCCTCTGGACAACAAAAGCTCTCCTTACAAGAATAGTCAGATGTTGCGTGAGGGGGAGCCAAAGAATGGGCGTCCGCTGTTCAAACGTTGTTGGACAATGCTAGTTTATAAGTCTTTGTGTGGAGTTGGTGTAAGTTTTCCTGAGGTGAGGCTTGTATTGAATGGAAAAAGTATGGGTGGACCTGAAAGTGGAATACAAAGACAGAAAATGTGTCAAAGGCCTTCCTGGGCTCAAGCACTGACGTTAAATTACCTGTCTCTGTTATGATGGATGTGTGTGGCAAACCTGTATCGCTGCATTTACACTACACGTTTTTAACCTTCGTAGAACATTTTCAAATGTGTTCTTTTAAACAATGGCAGATTACCAGAGCAACACATAACATAGCATCTTTATTATTGAAGCTCAATTTTTGTTTTAAAAGTGTCAACACTAAAACAGTTGAGTTGAGTAGAAGAAATATTGATGCTCTCAGAGAAGCAGTAAGACATACAGTGTAAACGAGCTGGGATGGAAAACAAAAGCACTAGTCTAGGAAGAGGTGTTTATAAAAAAGAGAAAAAAACTAAATTTAGGCCCAAGAAATCAAATCAGATTAGAATATGTTTATATACACTAGAAGCATGTAATTTAGAAAATGGGATGGAACTAGAACTAGTAAGACCCAACAACCCTGCTCCCAGTGATTAACAGTAATAGAAGAGATAATGACCTGAGGCTACTTGGTGTGAGAATGGAAAGAAGCAACCTAAAGAACAATGGAAAAACTGGGGAAGAAATGCCAGAGGGAAGTTAAAAATGTAAACTGCCCTTAAGATCATGGTCCAAAAATAACTACACTATGTTGTTTAGCAAAAGAATATACAACTGACCATGAGAGTTTACCTTAAAATAAATTAATGAAGTCTTGTAAGCTAAACAACTCCCTTTACTCCTTAAACTACAATTACATTTATTTGGAGAGCTACTAGTTTGGAGAGTCATAAAACTTAAGTCTTGCTAGGCTTGTCTTATCACCACTGATCTGGCCTAACCTGTACTGTATAAGAGAACAGTAAACAAAAAGGCAAGTATGACTATTTTAGATTTCTGTCTAAAGGTAAACTTCAGTGTCCTGTTTATAAGCCTTCACATACTATTTATCCCCAAACTCCCCAGCCCATAGAGACATTTCTAAAATTCACTGTCATATTTTCATGTCATAAAAATAATAAAAACACACACACCGATTAGTTAAGATAATGACCTTTGAGTTTCGTTCTTTCCTCCATCGGATTGGACAAACCTGTGTCCCTGTTATCAAACAACTTTGTCTAGTGTTGTAAAAAAAAAACCTGCATAAAGGTAGCGATAATGAAAAGATAAATACACTGCACTTATGAAATAACAGTTATATATGTCATCGCCTCACCAACTGTTATGGGTTAGTGCTGCTAACATCCCTACATTTACATCCAGATGGTCATAGAGTATTTCAGTAGTTAACAGTGACCAGAAGTATTAACGTTACAGATCTGCAGAGTTTCAGCCTGAATTTCCTGTCTTTACATATTGTGGTTGACAAGTACAAAATCGTCTTCAGGCTGGTTAAGTGTTTTACAGTTGTTTGTGGTGCTGGGAGGAGCCAGGTGATAGTTGTGCTGTTAGCGCAGCGTGTTGATCTTACTTTTACTTGGAGATCGAAGGAGATTCTGTCACTACGTTGGCCTGTTTGACGGCAAACCTGCCAACAGTTTTTGTTTGAGGAGGAAACTGAGCTATTTAGGTCACAATGGCTTCAGATGTAAGTACTTCAATTTACAATATAATGCTGCAGAATGACTTCTTGAGCCTGGTAGTTTCTGTGTGAATGCAAATGTGTTCATAAGTAGACTCTTTAATTCACCATTCCAGTTTGAAACTATTAAACTCACATTAATATACCATATGAATATTTATTAATATAACTTTGAAATTAAATATTTATATTAGGATTCAAGGATGCTTACTTACATTGACTGAATTTGCAACTAGATAATCAGATATAACAGAGTAAATATCTCTGGATCCGCTCTTTCATTGAACTTTTGATGCATCATTTGTTTTCAGGGTGCATTAGAAGTGTATAAAGAGATGGTCATGCTGTATGTGGAAGAAGGTCGCCGACAGATCAACTTCCACTGTTCACACCTGGAACCATGGCAGATCATCGGAGCAGCAGTCATCACCACTCTGGGAGCAGTCTGGATGAAGGCCTTCCTCTTCCAGCAAGAAAGTAATCTTTGACACATGACATGGGTTAACTGACTTGGCCTGACACAATGATAACAAAGTGAACCATGGAGACTGTAGTCACAGATATTTCTAAGTCATAAAATTTGCAACATCTCAAAAATTGAAATCAGTTTGGAGTATTTGTCGCCTCCTGTGAAAATGACATGTAGGAGAAGTGTTACCTAATGGTGGGTCATAATTCAACTGTGTGCCATGGATACATTTAGAGTTGTGGGAATTAATTAATAAAACATTCATTGCTTATCTGGTATATTTTTCTCAGTCACTTTCTCTCTCTGAATTTTGGTTCAACTAAAACTTCTAGAGATTCTCTCTGCTTTGGTTTTCAACAAAGGATCATTTAAGTAACTGTTGCCTTACAATCGGCTTCAACTTGTCTAGCTATTATCCTCTGACCCCTGACATTATGAGATTTTACCATCCAGAGAACTGCTGCTCACTGGACGTTTTTTTTTTTTTGTTTTTTTTTTTTGGGAATGTTCTCTGAAAACTGTAGCGATGTCTGTGCAGAAAATCCCCAGTTGCTCAGCACATTTTGAGAACCACAGGCCAGGCTCTTTGGTAACAACATTCGTGCCAAGTGAAAAAATACTTAATCACAGTTCTCACCCATTTTGATGCTTGAAGAAATGAGCTGCATGTCTATAATGCCCTCAGAGTCAGAATGAAGGGGTTCATTGTCTGGGGCTTGTGATTTAAAGTCACGTTCAGCTGACTAACATTTGCTGCCTTGTCTTCTTTTTTTGTTGTAATAGGTCTCACGTCACGAATTAAGAAGCAGTGCTTTAGACTCATCAGAAAAATACCCTTCATCGGCGGGGCAGTAAGTATCTGTGGTTAAGTCTGTTCCCGTTTTTCCCCCCAGGAGATGTGCAGTGTTTGTGCTGCCTCAGTCTGTCGTGAGTCACCAGTCGCCAGATGAATGTTTATGAAGGGTGGGGGCGAGGGTGATGTGGGGTCAGACCTTTGACACACTTAATATCATGCTCTTGTGATAATGTTGTGTTCATTATGACCTCTAGTCATACACTAAAAAATATATTGATATGAGAGTCAACATGCAGGAGTTAACACATTTTCAAAGCAATTTTGCAATAGTGTTGTTTTAATGGATACAGAAAAGAAAATGATTTATGTTTAAATCTTTGTTTTTGTAATGGTATGTGTTTGGGCAAATATGGCTTATCTCCAAATCAATTTTACTAAAAGTCATGTGACTGATGAGTCCTAGAACGAAGAAAAATGCAACTCTTTGTAACAAACAACACAGTAGGGCAAACACAGACAAATTAGAAGCAAAAAAAAAATTCTCAATCTTCAGATTTCCATTTTGGTGCCTTTGCTCCAGGCCACAGCTGATTTCTGACCCTGATGTTGAGTTTATTTACTGTATGTCAAAAAATAACTCTTTGCCCTTTGTCAGATTCAGAGCCAGCTGAACAAAGCTTTGGACGACATGTCTGAGAGTCTGTGCACTCTGAAGAATGGGATGAGTTACACACAACAGCTGCCTTCTAAAGGCCTCTCTCAGAGCCAAGTGCTGGAGAAAATCAAAGAACACCAGACTCTGAGTAAGTCATCGTCATTGTGGATAATTAATGTTTCAGCTAAGAGTGACTGATAAGATGGCTCATCCTGAACGTCTGCAGATGAGGTGCCCTGGGAGAAAGGATGTGTTTCTGGTGCAGTGTACTGGGGAGATGAATCACTGACCAAGCTGTTAGTTAAGGTGTGTTTCATTTCGAGCAAAAACAGTGGATGAAAAAAAAATATATTGAATAACATTTTTATAATAGGTACACGCAGCAGTAAAAATGTACTTGTACTATTTTCTTCTGCTGCTGTCAATGTTTCTCTCCTTTGTTTGAAGGTGTATGGAGATTTTGCATGGAGCAATCCACTTCACCCAGACATCTTTCCAGGAGTCAGAAAGATGGAGGCAGAAGTTGTTAGAATGTGTTGCACTCTTTTCAATGGTGGGCCCAACTCCTGTGGCACAGTAAGTCAAAGCCTCGTGCACATTTACAGAGCACAGTGAGAAGCTATAATTCATCAATACTTCTGCTTTGCTCAGGTTACTTCAGGGGGAACTGAGAGCATCCTAATGGCCTGCAAAGCTTATAGGGACATGGCATATGAACGAGGTGTCAAATACCCTGAAATGTAAGACTCATTATGCACTGTGACCGTTATCTAAGACACACAAATGTTTTTTTGTTAATTATTTACCTTGTATTTTATGTTAAATGGACCAAGGCACAAATAACGTCTCCTCTGCACTTCTGTGAAATAAAAAGTACCTTTAGAGGCTGGTCCAGAAAAAAACTAATGTCAGGCTGTGGTCAGGTTTTGTATTCTACACACTTACTGACCAGTAGATCAGTATGACATTTCTCACTATCAAAGTCTTTATCAAATAACTGCCATTTGTCAGCATGAGTCGTTATATAGAAAGTAGAAATGACCATCTCCAGTACATAACCTAGTACAATGCTTACAAGTTGTACTGACTAATAATACACATATTACAGAAACCCATTCACACACATCTTCTAATGTGTGTTTTGTTCTGACCTCTTCAGTGTGGCACCTGTCAGTGTCCACGCAGCTTTCAACAAAGCCGCTCACTACTTTGGGATGAAGTTGGTTCACATTCCACTTGACAATAAAACTATGAAAGTAGACGTGAAGGTGAGACCACAACAGAGAGTTAACACACAGCTGTCTGGTTTTTCTTTTTAGTTCTTAAGTTCCACTCATGTTCTCTATTCCTTTTGTCCAAGGCTATGAAAAGGGCCATCAACAAGAACACAGCCATGCTTGTCTGCTCAGCCCCACAGTTTCCTCACGGAATCATTGATCCCATTGAGGAAGTGGCCAAGGTAAGAAAGGGATACATTTTTCTTCTTCATTTCTGATTTTAAAAGAAGGAAGTTGCAGTACAATACTTTCTCATTGTATCTTCCAGCTGGCTCTACGTTATAAAATCCCACTGCATGTTGACGCCTGCCTTGGGGGTTTTCTGATTGTCTTCATGGCCAAGGCTGGTTACTCACTGGCTCCGTTCGACTTCAGGGTAAAAGGTGTGACCAGCATCTCGGCAGATACGCACAAAGTAAGGAGTACAAGATCACTTCAGCTCTCTTACAAAAGATTTATATCCAAAAAATCATCCTGGAACTAGACCTCATACGGTGCGTAAGACAACAGTCTGGGAATGTTGAATGTTATGTTTAATCTCACCTAGCTTAAAGAAAGTCTGAGTCTCACCCTTGTTATTTTAAATCACTGTTGCATACATTAATCTATACCTTTGTGTGACATTCCTTCTCCAGTACGGCTACGCCCCTAAAGGTTCATCTGTGATCCTGTACAGTGACAAAAAATACCGTCACCACCAGTACTTTGTAGCACCAGACTGGCAAGGGGGAATCTACGCCTCACCCTCGATAGCGGGCTCCAGGCCTGGCGGTATCATCGCCGCCTGCTGGGCTACAATGATGCACATGGGAGAGAACGGATATGTGGATGCCACCAGGAAAATAATCAGCACAGCGCAGAAAATCAAATCAGAGTAAGATCCTAAAAGTGACAAGTTGTCTTAAAATACCAATAATAATACACAGTGGTGATTGAGTTTATCTGCTTCATGGAATAAGCTTCTTTGGCAAAAAGTGTGTAAATGTAAAAACATTTAAAGCTCATTCCTTGTGTGACACAAGTTGGAGGTTTCAGCAAAAAATGATGTCATTAGTTCACTGAGGTTTAAGTGAAGTGAAAGTGATTTATTGTCATCGTGGCACCGTACACCACTGCACACAACAAATGTGACCTCTGCCTTTAACCCATCGCCATGGCAGGTTAATGGTATCAACTTAAAGTTAAAATGACTGCAGCTTCGACAGTTGTCATTTCATTTTCACATTGACAGAATCAGGAAGATAAAAGGGATCTTTGTCTTCGGGGACCCAGAGGTGTCGGTGGTGGCCATAGGATCAGATGTGTTTGACATCTTCCGTCTGTCTAATGCACTGACGTCGGAGGGCTGGAACTTGAACACTCTGCAGTTTCCTTCCAGGTTTGTAACTGACGACTGGCAGTGATTTATTATTTCTGGCTTCAGTCGATGATTCCCACTGAACGTCCCTCTGTGTTTCACAGCATCCATATTTGCTGCACAGTTTTGCACACCCAGAAGGGAGTCGCCGATCAGTTTGTCCGTTGTGTCAGAGAGCAGGTTGCCATCATTATGAAGAATCCCAAAGAGAAAACCACAGGAATGGTAAGACAAATCACCAGAGCCTCTGTCATGTGTGACAGACCTTGGCTGCTGTTAACAAATTATCACCAAAAGTCAAGTTTTATCACTGTCTAGTTTAGCTGCTGCTCTTTGGACTTTCACACTGAACTGAACCCTCACAGAGGACTGTGGGAGATTCAGTGTGTTTAACCTTTTATTTAACTTTTATACAAGTGCCTTTTTGTTTTCTGCTTCGTAGTTTGAACTTGATTATTATTAAAAAATAACCTTAATTTTTATTAAGCCTAATTTTAAAATGAATCTGTGTCACAGAGTTTCCTGTAGGAGTTTTCAACTTCTGTAACTAACTAAGTGATAGTGATTACAACATGAGTGTAGTAGTGTTTCTAAAGTCCATGTTTCCTTACTATCAGAGTGCTGCTATTATAACATGATCAGTTGATTGTTAACTTGGCGTTATGGGTTGTTTTGCTGCTTTTTGCTAAGCAGTACTTCTAAAGGGTAAAGTGGTGCCGTTTTACTATAATTATCACACACAAAAAACATACAGCAGCAACAGCAACATAAGACACAGATCTGGACTTGACCTGTGTACGTGCACTGAAGAGGAGCCCTGCTGATAATGATAATGAGAGATTAGATGTTCTATCTCTCGCTTTGTTTATGTCACTTTTTGACAATTCTGCTTGCATCATGCACAGACAGAGAAACCAGTACTGATCAGTTACACAATAATACAATGTTGGATCAATAATAAATAACAAAATTAGTTCAGAACACAACATGTTTAAGTAATCTGCAAATTTTGATATATTGTCATAATACCCCTTATGGCATTGGGTACCAGTTCAGCCTTTTCCATCAGTTGCTGATGCGTTCACTAACGTCTTCCTCTTGTTTCAGGGAGCGATCTACGGCATGGCTCAGTCCATCCCAGACAGATCCTTGGTAACAGAAATCTCCCAGGGTTTCCTCGACTGTCTCTACAGCACCGAGGTGCACAAGACAAACACCAACCACATGAATGGCAACGGCAAAGCCCACTGACAGTCGTGCACGCTCACCCCTCCCTGTCACCCACTAGAGCTCTGACTTAGCTGCTTAACGGTTGCCTTACTATACAGCATAGAAAAACATCAGTGAAGATCTGTGAAGCACAAGCCACTGTCACTGTAATGAGCCCCAGAGGGAATTATTTTAAAACTGGGCCCAAATAGCACAGAGTGACAGCTTCCAAACTGGTTTTAATTCTTTTGTTCTTTTTTCGTTGTTTTTTTTGTTTGTTTGTTTGTATTATCACCTTAATTATTGCAACTGTGTGACTTTTTTGTGTTTTATTATCACTCATTTCAATTTTAGCTTTTGTTCAACAAATGTTAGTCTCAATTTCTACTAATCATGAAATAATTCCAATTAAAAAAAAACAAACAACAACAACAAAAACATCAACAAAAACCACCACAACATTTCAGCCTTTAAAAGACACAGACCACTGAAAGCCCATAGGAACGCTCTGCTGCCCTCTAGCATGAAACTAAATGTACTGCTCCAGATCAGCACGACGTTTGGAGCTGTGCTGGTGTGTTTGGACTTCACCACCTGACGACTTGTACTGTAGTAATAATTCGCTGGAAAATAGCCTTTAAATGAACATGCACTGCAATGCCCTGACCTCAACATATCAGGTTGAATCTATATCACTTGAAACTAAATTTTTATCAAACTGTTTTTTTGAATTCTTATTTTGTTGCCCAATGTTCACCAGAGTAGGGTTTGTAGAAAGATAGACGAAGATTAAGGTTGAGTTTTTAAACAAAGTAGTTCAGTTTTTGAAGTATTACCACATACACAGTGCTGGGTTTAGGGGCATTGTGACTGACCTCCTGACACTAACCTCTCTATTATCTGTATTTGGGACCAGTACTTGCCAGGGAAGAGATGGGCCACTTAGGGGTTAAATGCCCTCGGACGCTGCATTCCAGATCAAAGATGAAGCCATTAAGCTGAAGATATTAAGTCTACGATATTAAAACATGTTTATCTTTTGATTCTACATAATCAAGTGTTCAAAGTCTTTTAAATTCACTACACCATAGTCCATAGAGAAAAACACCAAATTATGCTTCATTACCACGTTTTTAATTAGGTGAATCCAGGACAGATATGGGATGGTTCCAGTCTCCACTGTGTCAAATACTTCACACACAGATCTTAAAAATGGATTATCTGTGCTTTTTTTATTAACAAGGGACTGTTAAATTATATATATTCTAATAATATACAGAGTCTGATAGTAATCGTCCTTAGTGACTTATTCTTACACAGATGTTGGTTGTAATGTATTGGGACATGTTACAGCCTTTAATCACAGACTGGGCTGAAGGTTGTTTCCATCTCTGTTCCACTGTCCAGTGTCAGGCGGTGTTTTTCTCACCTCATAGTCACCTGTGTACTTCTTCATTTTAAATATTGGTCTAAATCTACCTCAGTTGTTACTCAATGCAACTCATCCATCCATAGAAACACAGTCTAACAGGGCGTCTTTGTTTTTACCACTTCACACACAACGGTCACTATGTTGAGGCAACATTAACACACGGCAATAAAGTGTTCTTAGATTTTGATGGAGATCTCCGTCCTCTGGATCTGGCATTTAATTATGGAATGGTGTCGCTCAGCGTCAACTGTACCATCAGAAAAACTTTGGCTTTTGTTCTATTTATACAACGTGTTTTCTTACGATTGCTCTTTGACATTGTGAATTTCTTTGAAATTATTGTCCATGTTTGTGCAATATGTAATATAATTTTCTTTTTATTAACGAGGAACAGACGGGGCGCTCCACTATAAATGTTTTGAGAGATGTTTTCGGAACCGGTTTAGAATGGCATTATTTGTGTGATTTATCGTTTCGTGTTCAAGGCAGTTAAATCATGTTGGGTTTTTTCAGCCACGGAGCAGTTTTATAATGAGACATGGTTGTATTTGGTTTAATACATGTGCAGGGATTTGTTTTTAATCTTTTATCATTCACCTAATAACAAACTAAAGAAAGCAAAGCCTAAACAGAATGGTTAACCCAACTATTACTCATCATATTTGTGTTAGAGAAGGCGTGATGAATGAATGGGCAAAAACTGTTTAATAAACAATTTTAATGCACTGTGTAACAACTGGCAGTGGTTATTCTTTACAGTCACAAAGATACACAGAATTAATCAGCATCATTATGTGTAACTTAGGTTGAGCCCAAAATTCTATATTCTAAGGCAAGATGGTCGCGGGTTCAAACCCCAACTGTGCACTAACTGGATGGTTTGCATTTCCCGGGTGGGTTTGGGTTTTTTCAGATATATTTCCTTTCATTCCTCCGGTTTTCTTAAAAAACACATGGGATTGTCTAAGATATTCATTCAAGTGTAAATGTTTGTTTGTCTCTACATGTGGCCCTGTGATGGACTGATGAATGGAGACAAATCATCAAGAGTAGACCCAGGTATTATTTCAATTTGAGTCCATTTTATTGGACTCACTTGCTGGTTGTGTTGTCTAGCCCGTGTGTCGTGTGTGTTGTGTGTAAAGTACATAGCGTTGGAATGATTGCAGTAATACCTGAATCCTTTAGACATAAAGGGTCAACATTTACATTTAAGATTTCCTTAAATTCACAATTTTCCACAGAAGCATTACAGAGAGCACATTTGACCTAATGATCTATCCTCATTTATTATGGTTGATCACATTAGAGATGCTTGGTCAATGAATGTGGCCAAAGTGATGTCACGCTGCGACAGGCCTCCACAGTCATGTGTGCTCAAAGTGATCTGGACCTAGAGGGAAAAACAGGAGAAAAACTGTATTTTGTTTTGTTGTTGATCTGTTGTATCTTTGATTTTTATACATAATATTTAAACTCCAAACAGTTAAAGAAAGATATTCAAAGTTAAATAATGCTTCTAATTTATTAAGCAGACCTGCGTACATTTATAGAAATGTTGTGTTCATCGTAGTACATCCAAGATAAAACAATTTATCTTGTCAACCCTTAAAAATTTAAATGGAGGGGTCAGAAGGTTCCAGTGATTTTTTTTATTTGACTAACAGAGGTGAATATGTAACATCATGGAAATCAGTTATTCTGTTGTGTGAATTAAAATCTTTGATAAAGTAATCTCTTTGAATTGTAGCTAACTATAAATTACAATAGGAATCTAAAGCCTCACTACAACCAGCATTAATCCTACTGTGATTATTGATCAGAGGTCTCTTTATACCTTATTATAGACATTAAACCACTCAGGATGATGGTCCATTTTCTCTGCCTGTAAAGCCACTCTGGACATGAATCCGAAAGCCTGAAAAGAAAGAATATCAAGTTCTAACATATTATTTACAAACTGTCAGCTGTGAGGAGTTTGTGAGTTTGGTTTTGTAATAAACCAACCTGGTTAAAGTCTTTAAAGACAAACTCTTTGTAAATGGCGTCCCGGCCCACCACCTCCACCCATTGAGCATTTCGTAGTAATGGTAGAAGGTGGGCTCTGTCATCCTCACTCAGGCCCTGGATTTTACCAGCCTGCAAACACACAACAGATGAGTGGTTCTTTAGGGGTTTTTACTGTCGAGGGGCAGTTTCATAAACACAGGCTCTGATTGGTTGCACATGATCCCATCTGGAAACAATGATTCTCTGCAGTCCTGCTTTAAAACACCAACCGGTTCATAGTCATGTGATGGTGGTGGTGGCTGGTCGTGCCTCTGATCACATTTTTCAAAGATCAAATTAGTTCACAATCCAGCTTTCATGAGCCTAACGTCACATCCCAGCCACACTTCAGACATTTTTCTATATTACTAATGAATATGTTGTCGAATCAAGAGGCCACTGTAAAGGGAGAAGGTGGGCTTTGTTTCCAGTTGAGCAGTCAGGCTTTTACACCACAAGATCCAACAGATATCATGATGACCACCGACTGGAACTGAGTGGTGACATCACTGGGTATCATAGCAACCCTCTAATCTGCTTCATCTGAGCACTTCAAGGAGACATGACAAACAACACCCACCTATGCAAACACACACTGTTGCTTCTGTCATTCAGATCCATTCAATAACATATCAGCAAAAACAAAAATATGTCACTAAACACATGCAGTTACTCTTCAGAATGCAATCCAAGCCAAACATTGAATATAAAAACCAACAGGTTCCTGAGGCACCGTGAGTCCTGTGTGTGGACAGGTTGTGTACTCACCATGTTTGCTGAGTCTTTTCACACACACACACTGATGGAGCAGGTTCAGCTCCAGCTCCCTGCAGCAGCACAGAGCTAAAACCACTGTGACAGTCAGTCCAAAGAACACATGAGCGTGGGGTCCTGCTCACAGCTGCCTCTGCATAAGCCTGAACACAAATACTCAATGCTGATTGGCTACAAAGCACGCCTGTCAACACAGATTAATTATAAACTCTCACCTGTTGCTCAGATAAACAGCTGAGACAGACGTAAAGGCTCCTGTAGCAGTGTTCAACATGGAGGATGAAAACAGGTAGAAAAGTGTTCTGTTAATGAGCTATTTATGCTGTATATGAGCCAGGGCTAACATGTCAAACTGTTAAAGGTTAGGCACGTTACCCTGGTCGTATAGTCCAGAGATTGGACTAGTTTGACTCCTAGGTAAGAACATGGCAAATATGGTTAATCCAACCAACATTAGATATGCAAAGGTTGGTGCAGAAAATGGTAATAGTGTGCAAAAATGTAGCTAAAATTATGCTAAAGGAAGCCAGTATTAAAGCCCCATATAAATACACTAGTGAAAATGACTAAAATATCAAGCACGGAAATTGTTGAAATTAGCTTAAACTTTGATGTTAGCTTTAATAACTCTAGAACAATTCAAACTGAAGGCCAAAATAAGGCCAAAATCTGAAGTTAAAAATAGTCAGAGAAAAGTACCTAATACTGTATATGTCAAATGTAGCATAGCAATATCACTCAAAACATTAGAAACGTTTAAATTAGCCAAGACCATAGTGTTATGCTCGCCAATAGGAGGCTGAGGAACATCTATGGCTAAACTATAACCGAAATTACCTCCAGAAATAACTTGAAACGAACAAAAACAAAAAACAATCCCATATGCTAGCTTTAAAATAGAAAAATAATAAAGTGAAGGCAAGTTAAAGATGAAATGTGTTATTGTCCAACTGGGACGTGCATTAGTGTTAAACCTGAGCTTGAACTGCTCAGTGTGGG